>NC_133653.1:37214325-37404746 GCF_009905375.1 Apium graveolens
ACTTTTGGTGGCCAGGAATGGAAATGGAAATTGCAAATTGGGTTAATAAATGCCATGTCTGATAGACAGTGAAGGCGGAACATCGAAGACCAAGTGGATTATTGCAACCTTTGGAGACTCAACAATGGAAATGGGAAGAAATCGCAATGGATTTTATAGTAGGACTACCAAAGACGAAATCGAATCATGATGCTATTTGGGTAATTATCGATAGATTGACCAAGTCTGCACATTTCCTCCCGATCAATGAAAAGTATTATTTGGACAGGCTAGTCAACTTGTATTTGGATGAAATTGTGACCAAGAATGGAGTCCCTATTTCAATTATGTCTGATCGAGATCCGAGATTTAATTCAAGATTTTGGGTGAAATTCCAGGAATGTTTAGGGACTAAGTTGAAGATGAGTACCGCCTACCATCCCCAGACAGATAGCCAAAGTGAAAGAACAATTCAAACAATACAAGATATGTTAAGGGTTTGTGCTTTAGATTTTAAAGGAAGCTGGGATGATCACTTGTTGTTAATTGAGTTTTCTTATAATAACAGTTATCATGCTAGTATAGGAATGCCGCCCTATGAAGCTTTGTATGGACGTAAGTGTAGATCCCCTCTCTATTGGGATGAAGTAGGAGAAAAGAAATTATTAGGCCTTGAGTTGGTTCAACAAACCAAGGACGCAGTTGTACTGATTCGAAAAAGGTTAAAAGCAGCTTAAGATAGACAAAAAAAGAACGCGGACCTTTATCGAAAAGACATGGATATGGAGATAGGATCGTTGGTGTTACTAAAAGTGTCGCCTTGGAAAGGATTGGTTAGATTTGGGCAAAAAGGCAAGTTAAGTCCTAGATATATCGGACCTTTTAAAATATTGAGGAAAGTTGGTAAAGTTGCCTATGAGTTGGCATTGCCACCGCAGTTGCAACATATCCATAATGTGTTCCACGTGTTTATGCTGAAGCGTTACATCCCCGATTCGAACCAAGTTATTGAATATGAACCCATCGAGCTTCAGCCAGATTTTTCCTATGTCGAACGGCCAATCCAGATCCTAGATTGCAAAGAGCGAGTCCTTAGAAATAAGTCTATTCCCATAGTTAAAGTATTATGGAGGAATCCTCGAGTGAAAGAGTCCACTTGGGAGTTAGAGTCAAATATGCTTGACAAATATCCTCATTTGTTTAATTAGATCAGATTCTAGGGATAGAATCTTTTTAAGGGGGGAAGGATATAACGACTCGTACATTTCTGTATTATTTAAATGGGTAAATACTAAATAATTAAATCGCAGAGTAGGCATATATTGGTCGCGAAATTGTTCAGAAATTGATAATAAAATAAAAGATCAAAAGGGGGGGGGGGGCAGCCCCAATCGGGTTTAACCCGTTCTCTTCCTTCTCAGTTGATTATCTCTCTCGATCCTATTCAATCTCTCAATCGCTGTCTCTCTCACGCAAATCTCTCCCTCTCCTCTATTCCTCTCTATCCCTGTTCACGGTTTTATTTTTTTTCTAGCCCCTATTTCCCGGCCGTCGTCGCCGCTGTTCTCCACCACCACCATCAGTTTGTTCCTTCCCTCTCTGTTTCTCTCCCTTCTGCCTCTCTTCTTTTTCCCTCTCTCTCGATTTCCCCTTCTTTTCCCCTGCTATGTTGTGACCTTGTGTGCAATTGTGCGACTGTGTATCTATATGTGCGAGTGTGTGTGTGTGTGGTTACTGCGTATGTGTGTGTATGTGTAGATGGGTTGTGTGCGTTCTGTGATGCCGTGTTTTTCCGGCATGTGCTTTGATTCCCAATAATTTTCCGGGCTGTTGTAGCTTTTGTTCGGTTGTTGCTGTATTGACTGTTATTTTCCCCAAATTACTACTTGAATATTAATTTGGGTTTATCGAATTTATTTCGCAGGAAAATATTTGACTATGTTCGTGATATAAATAAAATATTTTTGGTGCGAGATTTATAGTAATTAATAGATGGAATTTAGGTAGGATGCCCGATATTTATGGGAACCCGTAAACTTTATCGCCGTCGGCGATGAGCTTTGGCGAGCCGACGGTGGACTATGATGATTCGATCTGAGTCCTACGATTTAAAACACAAATTGTGAATAAAATTGTAAAATACGGATTAAAACATAAAAACACGACTGGCAATTAATAATTGTATTTAGGTGGTATCTGTGAATTTGCGAATTGCCGTTGTTGACTGAAGTTGGTGGTTGGAATTTGGATTGGGATTGATTGCGGTTGTGATTGATTTGACGTCGGGACGTTCGACGGGTTAGCCGATAGTTTAAGGAGGTGCTACCCGATTTCCGGAAAATAAATTACGGAAATACGAGGTCGTACCCAATAACTATCAAAACGTCGATCAGTTATATGTAACTACTTTGTACGAAACCTGATTATGTGTTGTGATGAAATACGTTGCGAAAACCGATAACCCTAATTTCGTAAAAGGACAAATATACCTATTTTCTGAAAAGAACACCGAACCGACTTTCGAAGATGCGAACCCTAATTGATACTTGTATTATTATATTGATAATGTTACGAGTCGGGTTTGTTAACGTATGGGTAGATTGTTAGCGAGGATAGTCAAGCATATTCGGACATCTAATTTAGGGTATTTCGATTCCTGTAGGTTCCAGTCGAAATCCTTAGCATCTTGGTCGGTGCAAAGCCAGCCAGTAATAGTTGTTAAAGTGTATTGAGGCAAGTACCCCTGACCATTCTTTTATGGTTTAATTTATATGAATAGCTGTTGTTTTATTCTCGTAATGGAACATAAATGTTTAAAGTTACGTATCCCCTGTATTTGAAAATATTGTTAAATATATGTTTTGGGGAGAAGTAACTTCTGAAAGTACCTATCTTTACATTTTGAATAAAATGAAAATGTTTTGGAAAGTGTGTTGTGATAGAATTGTTTTGAAAAGAGATAGGTAAGTGGTTTGAAAAACTGGATAAAGTTGATCAGATAATTGGATGAGTGTATACAAGGTCCCGTAACGGCCTGGAAGATAGCGTAAGAGGCGAAGTGGTTGCGTACCCTATTATAACCACCAAACCAGCGTGACAGGAACCTAGCTAGTCTCTGAGTTCCGGAACAAATTTCATAGGATGGCCAAGATAGAGTTGTCCTATGGAGATAGCCTGATCAGCTGTCTCACCAGGGATCATCCAATACATTTATATCTGAGCAAGTGATTTTATGGGTCCTGTGATGGGACAGGTTTTATGGTCCCCGTAATGGGACAAATGATTTTATGTATCCTGTGAGGGGACAGAAGATTTGAAAATGAAAGTAGCATGCTAAAATTTAATTATTGTATTTACACAGCATAGTTAATGAGATGTTTTATAGAGCATGCTAGCTATTAAAATCCAGTTTTCAACAGTTCATCAATTTTCATCTGTTTACTCTTATTTTACTTGTTTTCTACTAACAAGTTGTGATTTCTGTTCCTACATTTGTTTATTATAAACTGTTTTAATTAATATTCATATAGTGGTATTGCTGAGCGATTGATCGCTCACTCTTGCAAATATTTTCTTATATTTTTTCATTGCAGATGCCTAGGAGATGTTGTTGTCTTGGTAAGGGCCAGTTTCCAGTCCCTCCTGTGTTGAGCTCCTCTGAGTGTGTTGTGTCCGACCAAGTGTGGTCTGTGAGTTGCTGTAGAATATTAGTTATGTCAGGTTGTTTAAGTAAGTAGGTTTGTAATCAGTGTGTAACCTAAATTATACTTGAACCTGGAAAAGATCATGAAAGGGTTGTTTATATCGAAATAAAAGTGAGTTGATTGTATTATAATTGTAGTTTAATATTCTTAGTGATGTCAACTCCTGACCCGGAGTTGAGGCCGTCACAATGACAATGGCACAAAATTCAGGAATGTAATTTTAAATGAATTCTGCAAAGACAAGAGCATTGTTCAAGAGTTCTCAGTTGCAAGGACACCTCAACAAAATGGGGTAGTTGAAAGAAAGAATAGAACTCTAGTTGAACTGCTAGAATAATGCTGCAAGATGCCAATTTGCCAACTAGTTTTTTGGGAAGAAGCTGTTAACATTTCATGCTACAGTCAAAACAGATATCTCATCAACAAAATTTTGGCAAGTCACCTTACTCAATTTTGTCAAAAAGGAAGCCTACTGTGAAGCATCTGCATGTATTTGGAAGCAAGTGCTTTGTTCTAAAAGACAACTCTGAATATGTGGGAAAATTTAACTCCGAAATTTTTGAACCAATTTTTCTAGGATATTTATTGGAGAGAACTGCCTACAGAGTTTATATGCTTGAACAAAAGAAAATTACGAAAATCACAAATGTGACTTTTGATGATGACAAGTGTCCAGGCTTAGAATGCCTTGATGAAAATGAAGCTGAAGCCCTTAAGTTTGAAAATCTAAATATTGATAGTGATTCTGAAGATGAAGATGAGATCAACACAAGCAACAAAATGAATGAAGAGTCAACTGAGCAAGTGAATCATGAGAATGAAAACTCATCTCATACACATGAATTTGATGGCACAAACTCAGGGGGAGAAAGAGGAGAAAGTTCTGCAAGTCATGTCAATGGTAAAGAAAATGCAGAAAATTTAAGTCAACAAACTCATACCAGAAAATGGGATAGGAGTCACACAAGAGATGCAATTATTGGCGATCCAAATGTTGGAGTGAGGACTAGAAGTGCAAGTACAAATGAATATCTACATGCCTGCTTTCTCTCATAAATTGAGCCTAAGAAATCTGAGGAAGCTCTACTTGATCCTGACTGGATATCTTCCATGTAAGAAGAGCTAAATCAATTTTAGAGAAATAAAGTTTGGAAGTTGGTTCCTGCCCCAAAGAACAGAAGCATAATTGGAACAAAGTGGGTGTACAGGAACAAAATGGATGAAAATGGAATTGTAATAAGAAACAAAGCAAGGTTGGTTGTAAAAGGATACTCACAAGAAGAAGGAATTGATTATGATGAAACTTTTGCTCTAGTTGCAAGACTTGAAGCAATAAGGATCTTTCTTGCATTTGCTGCACCCTCAAATTTTAAAGTGTATCAAATGAATATAAAGAGTGTATTCCTTAATGGTGAGTTGGAAGAAGAGGTTTATGTGCAACAATCACCTGGCTTTGAAGATCCAGAATTTCTAGATTTTGTTTATCAACTGCTAAAGGCTCTCTATGGATTAAAGCAAGCACCTAGAGCTTGGTATGACACACTGTAAGAATTTCTGCTTAAATATGGATTCACTAGAAGAGCAATTGACATGACTCTATTCTACAAGCAACATGGTGGTTATATGATCCTAGTTCAAATCTATGTGGATGATATCATTTTTGGTTACACAAATGAAAAATAATGTCAAAGATTCTCAAGACTCATGCAGAGTAAATATAAGATGAGCATGATGGGAGAATTAAGTTATTTTCTTGGACTTGAAGCCAGCCAAAGAAGTGATTGAATCTTCATCAGCCAAACCAAGTATGTTAAAGATTTATTAAAGAAATTTGGAATAGTTGATTGTTCACCTGCATCAACACCTATGTCTACAGCTATAAAGTTGGATGAAGATAAGAAATGAAAAAGTATAGATATTTCAGGTTATAGAGGAATGATTGGATCTTTGCTATATTTAATTGCTAATAGACCATCATGTTTGTAACATGTGTGTGCGCTAGATTTCAAGCAAATCCTAAGGAATTACATTTGATGGCTGTGAAAAGGATTTTCAGATACTTAAAGGGAACACCTAACTTGGGATCATGGTATCCTAAGGGAACAAGGTTTTAAGCTGTTGGACACACAAATGCAGATTTTTGTGGATGCAGGGTTAATAAAAAGAGTACTAGTGGAAGCTGTCATTTCTTGGTTAAAGACTGTATCTTGGTACAGTAAGAAACAACAATATGTGTCAACTTCCACAGCCAAGGCTGAATACATAGCTATTGGAAGTTGTTGTGCTCAAGTGCTTTGGATTAGAAATCAATAAATGGATTATGGCATAGTGTTACACAAAATTCCAATTATGTGTGACAATACTAGTGCTATAATAATTATTATTTATCTAGTTAATCATTCTAGAACTAAACATATTGATGTAAGGTACCACTTTATTAGAGAACATGCTGCAAATGGTACTATTGAGCTCATTTTTGTTCCAACAGAAAAACAATTAGCTGACATTTTCACTAAACCTTTGGATGAAGCAACTTTCACTAGACTTGTTGGTGAAATTGGAATGTTAAATTCTTCATCCTAAAGGCAAGAACTCGGCTAATATGTGGTAGCAGATTAATTTCTGATAAATCAAGATTTATTTGATTTATTTGGAAGTTAACTGGAATATGATTAATAAATATTTCAGAATTTTCTGTATATTTATTTTTCAAAATTCAAAATTCAACTTGGAATTTTTTAAATTCGAAGAAAAACTGTCTATCTGGTTAATTTATATTTGCAATATGTGAAATTAATGTAAGACAGACCATGACTTCTCGACAAGTCATTTTGAGACTTCTCGATTGAGTTCTCGATAAGTCTTTTTCCTGACTTCTGGAAGGACTTCCCGATAAGCCTCATTATGACTTCTCGATAAGTCTTGTAGAGATCTCGACATATGTTGATTCATAGAGTTCTCTACAAGTATACATTTTAGACTTCTTGATAACTTAAAACTAAAATAATTTAATTTAATAAATTATTTTAGTGAAAAAACTTTTGATATAAAATCATTCTAATTTTTATTTTGATTTATTTAAATAAAAATTGGAAAAATCCAGTCCATTTGGGACAAACTGGGTATTTATTTGACATCTCGATAAATCACTATCTAGTTCTCGATAAGAGTCAGGAAAGTGACATATTGATATGTATCTATTCTTTCACGTGACTTCTCGATAAGCAAATCCCAAACATTTATTCCTACTTCCTGACAAGTCACTTACCTTTTTCTATAAATACCCAAACATCTTGACATAACCCTTCTTTACGCTTTCGAGATCTCAATTGACCTAGCTTTTGCAAACCTTAACCGTTCTCCTTCATTTCGAGTTGCTTCTCTTTCAAATTTCTTATCCACT
Organism: Apium graveolens; assembly: GCF_009905375.1. NCBI lineage: Eukaryota > Viridiplantae > Streptophyta > Magnoliopsida > Apiales > Apiaceae > Apium > Apium graveolens. Next base: position 37,221,412 of record NC_133653.1, read on the forward strand.
CAAATTCAAACACTAACAATGGCTTCAAACACTGTTTGAGCTGTTATCCCTAAGGACGATAACAACCACCTAGCTTTCACAGATGCTAACCAAGCTCTTGACAGTTTCAAGAGCTTTGTTAAGTTTTTGACTGAGACTTAGTTTGTAGGTGCTATGACTGCTAATCCTATTCTGTACATGGATGTTCTCAATGACTTCTGGAATTCAACTGTGGTTAGGACAGTTGTGCATGAGACTCAAGTTGTATCTTTGGTGGTAAACTGCTCAATCCAAGGCCAACAAGTGGAATTTGATGAGAATAATGTCAACAAGGCCCTGGGAATCCCCACTGACAGCATGGTGGAGGTACCAACTCAACAGAAGTTAGCTGAATTTATGGACTTCATAAATTACAGTGAGAAGATCAACCTTGCCAGCTTGAACACGAAGTATCTAAGAAGGGAATGGTCATTCTTGTTTGATTCAATAGTAAGAGCCTTCACCTGTAGAAAGACTAGGTACGAAGATATATCCAGTGTGGTCCAAATATTGGTGTTCTCCATGGCTCACAATAGGCACATTAATGTGGGGCTATTGCATCTGGAAGAACTGAGCAAAAGGCTCACAATGCCTTTGGCCACAAGAGGTAAGGAAATTTTCTTTCCTAGGTTTATTATGTCTACTTTAAATCATAAAGTTACAGATATACATTTATTTAATGGTATTGATAGGACTAAAATAGGCAACTGTAAACAAGTGTCCAAAATTTTATTTGGTTCACTAATTACAAAGAATAAGGTACCAGTAAGTCTGAGAATCACTAACTTTATATTAGAAAGATTTAGGACCTACCTATACCCTATGCCCGACATGAGGTCTAGTGCCATATCTAGTACTGTTTTGGCTCCTGTACCCGTGGAAGTAAAAACACAAGAAAACCAACAGGAGCCTTCCACAACCGAGACCCTTCCTTCATTACCACTGGAAGCTAGGAAATCAACCACTTTATCCTCTTAAAAGGGTGGAGTGAATTAAAAGAAACTAAGAAAATTGAGTTGACCACTCATGGAGCTACCTCTGTATCCTCCTAAAAGGATGCAGTTGTAAAAGAGGGAATTAAACAGACTCTAGAGGCATCCTCTCAACAGGGTGTCTCTATTGAACAAAGAACTCTCCCTAGTGTAATCTGTAAAGAGTCTGCACCCCAACTTGAGCAATCTCAAGTTGATGAAAGAAGAAATAAGGTTGGCACCAACACTAAGAGCACATCACTTGAAGCTCCCTCATCCATTTAGGGGGAGCTACCAACACTCAATGCTAACATCTCTAATCTCATATCTCAAGTTTTTTCTTCATATAAAGAAACACTTGAATTTACTTCTCAAGTGTTGTCGAAATCAAGTGACACAGTTCAAGAAATTGTGATCACCACCCAGGAACCACATTTAGATGGTGAGAGGCTACCAGCTGAAGTAGACCTTGATGACACCATCAAAACCACAGGGGTTTCATCAGTTTTAACTGAAGACCCTGTGACTGTTACTTAAGCACCTTCATGTGCTAAACAATCTTCACAGATTGATAGGTTTGAGGGTAGTACTCCAGAGGGGGAGCTATCTAAATCCTCTCCAATTCAATTGGAGGTTCTTCATGTACGGACAATTCCCCTCAAAACCCTAGCTGAAATTTCATTGTCAATTGAAGCTGGGAGTAAAATTGCCAATGATCCAACTATTGGGGAGGCAAGTATAACACAATCAAGTGCCAGTTCTTTGCAAGAAGAACAAGGGTTTGAGGCCATGGTACTGTTAAGCCGTTAACACGCGCTAATAATACACGCAAGTATACATGTTCGCAAGTAATATAGAATTAATTCTAGTTCGTTCCCATAGAGACTCTTTCAAGTTAACTTCAATCTATGCACTTATGCAACAATGGTATGGTTATTATTTAATGCTAAGATGATAACTAGTAAACACCAACTTTCGTTGTACGAATACCCTACTACCAGACATCCACAAAAGATATAGAAGCTAAATAGACACCAATTATATTGAGACCCTATATGTCTATAGAATTTGATAACATAACGGTTTAATGCGCAAGTTATCTATCATGATTACATAGGGCAAGTAAGATGGTTAAAATTACCTATGAATCATGCATCACAATACATGAACCTATGCTAGCATGACAAGTTATAAACCCTTATATTCATTTTGGCTTCAATAGAGATTAACACGCTATCTTATAAGTTCGCGATGCTCATAAGAAGAATAAGCACAAACAATACTAGGATATCATACAATCACCACACACTAATGTATCGAACAAATTTAACTAAAGAAATCCATAAGTAAATCCGTTAGAACCCCACGATAACGATTAGCCCATAACCGAACTCATCATCACCATGGGTTCCGATGAAAGCATGGTATAATAAACTAAGTCTTTATTAACTGAATAATAAAACCAAAGTACGTTAAACAAGAGTAATAGGTTCAACAAATAAGAAAACTAGCATCCAAGATTACAACTTAAAACAAAGAATTACAAGAATAAACTAGATCCTCTTCGCCTTGGTTGAATTATGCTATACAGTCTTCTTACGTCTTCTCCTTGTTCCTTGTTGCGTGCTTGTTATTTAAAATGTCATTTATTTATCATTATATAGCAGCCCAAATCAGCATAGAAGTCTAGAAATCAATCTTCTATTCAAAACAGGATTCCTGGAAATCGACCCGACGCGGCCGCGCGCTGTCCCGACGCGGCCGCGCGCTGTCCCGGCGCGGCCACGCTGACTTTCTGCTTCTCTGGCGCGGCCGCGTGCTTCATCTGCGCGGGCCTGCCGTCCTTCTGGAAAAAGCTTCTGATTTTATTTTCTTTGCTGGTTCTTGATGGCAATCCATGAACAAATATCCCTAGCACCTTCCTAACACCAATTTAGCACCAAAGTAATGCTAAATCTCCTTAATCCCTTATTTATACCTGAAATGCAAAACACTACAAAAATGCATCAAAAACACAAACAACTTGGGTACAAAACACCAATTCAAGCCTTTATCAGACGTTCTAAGTGGACATAAATACCACTTAACACACCCCCAAACTTGAACCGATACTTGTCCTCAAGCATAAACAGACTCAAAGAACAAGAAATAAAAATGTATGAATGTAGCTACATGAATGCAACGATCCCCTTAGAATAACTAAACCAACCGATGAGCAACATCTCAACAAATGTGGTTATTTGTACAAAGATCAATTAAATCCGACAAATCAACTCACAAGCCAGAAACATGCGTGTGTGCAAATGCTTAACATATATACTCTCGCAACTAGATCAATAATCATGACTCACTACTCATCAAGGCAATCACAAGGTTATAAATATAATAAAAGCTAAACTCAAAATGACTGACAACACTTCAATTTTATATCGGAGTTATACACGGATTCATGCTTTTATTTATAACACATAAACAATCACAAATATGCTTGTTTGACCGTGCAATGAGTGAGGTCCACAAAAGACTTATACAATAATACCCATGTAGCGAGCGTTAAGTTAGTGGATCCCAGACTATAAAAGCCTTAGGTCACTAGGCACAAAGTCCCCTAAGAACTTAATAACTCGAGTATTAAAGAGCCCACTCGTGATCAATTATGCATAAACACAAATTATTTTCCTTTTTTTCCTTTTTTCTTTTTTTTTCAACAATTTCTAAACGAGTATGTTTTGCTCCCTCTCGTTCAACCCTAGACTACTCATATAAATATGAGCCGACTACTAGCCATTTGACACCTAGCCACAACAACTAGCAACGAAATCGAATGTGCTTCTCTAATTTTTAAAATCTCCATGTTATATTATCATTAAGAGAATATCCTAAATTCTAAATATAAACAAGCGATTAAACCTCGACAAACAAATAAACCATGACCATGATCTAGCACTTAAGCAACCTATAAGACTTAGTGAAATTTTTATTACTTCTAGCATGCAAATCAACTCGATAAGACTTAACATCACTCTACACGACATCACTACACTAACATCAATATCACAAGTCAATCGGTAAAGTAAACTTAAGGGATCATGTTATAATGCACATGTAATCTATATGCAACATACTAACATGCAGAAGAAAATAAAAATAAAATAATAATAAAAAAACTACATGTCATGATAAATATGTATCTATATGAACTAAACTACCATGAATATGCAAACTATATGAGACTCACACATAACATATATTTCTTAACTACCACCCCCACACTTAAAATATTCACTGTCCTCAGTGAAGGTAATAGTAAGGAATCAGGAATACCTACTCGGAATCATGAACATCACCCTCAATGGGTGGAGTGTCAGGAGGCGGGTACACAGCCTCCTCATCCAAAACTGGCCACTGGATGTCAACTCCTGTGGCTCTGAATGCAGTACCCAATGCCTGGGTAAGGTCCTGTGCAAACCTGCTATGGATGTCATACATCGCATCCATCCTCCTTATCAAATGCCTATACTGCGTAGAACTCAAACCAGCACCGCCCTCAACATCCTGCTGCTGCTGCTAGGAAGAACTAGGCTCAGCCCTCTGCGCTCTCCAAGCTGCTCTACTAGCCTGGGCTGAACCACCAGTATATGTCTGATCCGCTGGCCGTCCACCCGACAAGTGCTCATATGAATAACCGAGCCCCTTCTCATCAGCCTTTCCACCGTATCACTCCTGCATCACTGCTATAGTCGAACTATCAATCGGGGCACTAGACATCAATAGCTGCTCGTGTGCTGGCCAATGAACTCCAACTGCCATACACAGTTTTGTCACAATCGACACAATCGGAATATCACCCGTAGTGCTCCCTCACAGAAACCTCAAAATCCCCTAATAAATAATGGACCCCAAGTCCACATAACCACCCTGTAGAATACCCCACAACAGCTTTGCCCAGTCCACCGTAACATCATGCACATGTGATGAAGGCATAATGTTAGCACAAATAAATGAGTTCCATGCATGAACATACATGTTCATACACGACGTAGGGAAAGTAGCGTACTCTTTCGTACCCTTCTTGAGTTTCCAATGAGTCTCGGGGACACACAATGTAGCCACAATCAAGTCCAAGTCAAAATCTTCCCCCGTCTTCATCACTAAATCATCCTGAGCCTCATGTCTCTCAGGCTGGTTAATCACCCCCCGAATCGCCTCCACAGTATAATCTACCGTCAATCCCCTAACCACAGAATTCCCGTTCTTATCCGCCTTTTGTTGGATTTTTAACGCAGCGGGGGCATGGCAAAACACTTTTACACATACAAAATCCAAATAAAAGCATATAAATCGTGAATAAAAATTCGAGGGATCGAATCTAACCTTTTAAAATAATTCGGAGACAACGATCAGAGATCCTTAGCAGTTGCTCCTCAAGTGTGAAGCACTCCACTGGTATCCACCAAGAAAACGATGTTAAGGAGGAGGAAGGAGGTGGAGAGAATTGGGTTTTCCAAACTTTTTGGGTTTTCGGGTTCGATGTGGGTTAGAATAAAATTAAGGTCTATAATAGTGTATTTATAGGCAAAATTTTCAGCTAAAATTTTCCCATAAATATTATTATTATTATCCCATTTATTATTCTCATTAATAATTAAAACACCTTTTAATCATTAATCCTTTTTCTAAACACTTTAGAAATAATTCTCTCTCTTGATTTAATTTCCAAAAATTAAATCCTTTAATTAATAATATTAAGAACTTTTCTTAATTAATTTATAATCAATTAAATCTCATTTAATCAATTATTAAATTTTCCAATTAATTATTTACTTCATAAATAAATAATTATTAGCCATTATTAATTAATTCCTCCACCATTAAATCATTCTCTTTTTATGGTGTGACCCTGTAGGTTCAATATTAAGCCGGTAGTAGAAATAAATAATAATAAAACTATTTTATCATTATTTATATAAATTCTCTAATTTATTAAATATGATTAATTAATTAATCACATTTATTCTACATCGTGAGGGATACTTCTCAGCATATCGCGACTATCCGGATAATATGAATTCACTGCTTTGAATACCAAGAACCTGTCAGTGAATAGTTACCATACAATAAACTCCTTCTACCCTACAATGTCCTGATTAAATACAAGGCATGGATCTCGTGTCAAGCCTATCTAATTCAATCACTTGCTTACCATTTACTATGCGTAGTTCTATGCAAATTAGAAACTCCTTTCTAATTTCATTCACTCTGGCCAGAGATTCCTGAACTAGCATAAGTGGATCAGCCTTGAACATTCGCTTCCTTCACTGGAAGGGGTAGATCCTTTATTGATCATACACTATCTTCGTGTACAAATTTCTATACCCAGAAGAGCCCTAATAATTGTCCCTGGAGACTAAGAACTAAACCAAAGCATAGTTCAGTGTACACAAGATGACTATGATGACCTCAAGTCTAAGGATACTTGTACAACTATCACTAGGTGAACAATTGCTGACACATGAGTGAACTCCATCAGTTGTTCAGCTGTGCGAGTCATGTTCAGTGAACTTATTCCATAATAAGCACCTACATACTAGCTATTGTGTCACCACACAAATGTCTATGAGAACAGACATCCTTCATAATGAAGCAAGCCTAGTATGTACCGATCTCTGCGGATTACTAATTACCAGTTAGTAATCCTACGATCATGAAGTATTTAAGTTTAGAGTTATCATCTTTTTAGGTCTCACTATTATGATCTCATCATAATCCATAAAAAGCATTACTCTAAACTATGGTATATCTTATTTAAACACTTAAATAGATAGAGCCCGTAATAAAAACATAACAAGTCTTTTATTAATATCAATGAAATCAAAACAGATTACACAAAGAGTTATTCCTAAATCCTAATACATGATTGGACTTAGGACATATTCCTTTCAATCTCCCACTTGTACTAAAGTCAATCACTCTGGTATCTAATACCCATCATGTCATTATGACGATCAAAGTGACTTTCATAAAGTAGCTTTGTGAGTGGGTCTGCTATGTTGTTATGTGTGTCAACTCTATTTCAATACAATACAAGAAATGTTATCGCGCTCCCACTTACCCTTTTGTAGACGCATGGTTCATCTACATTTTTTATAAAATCAAACTCTTTGATTGTCTCATCAAAACGAATGTTCCATCTACGAGAAGCTTGCTTTAAACCACATATGGTTCGCAGTAGCTTACACACTAGGTTTTCATTTCCCTTGGAAAGAAAACCATCTGGCTAATTGCCAGATCTCATAGTCGTAGTAAGCATCGATCCGAACTGATTTTAACAGGGCTACAGGTAAAAGGTTTCATCAAAGTCAATCCATTGCCTTTGTTTGAATCCTTTTGCCACAAGCCTGGCCTTATAGGTCTCCACCTGGCCATCTGCTATAATCTATCTTTTGTATACCGTATACATAGATTCCATTCTGGATTTCATGGCACTATGCCATTTTTCTGAGTCAACACTACTCATAGCCTCATTATAGGTCACAGGGTCGTCATCATCAATGATCGACAACTCATTGTCATTCTCAATGACAAGGCCATATTACCTCTCAGGTTGGCGAGACACTCTCCCTGATCTATGAATGGGCTGTTCCACAAAAGGTTGTTCAGTCAGAACAGGTGTTTCCACTTGATCCGTAGTAGTTTGTGCTTCTTGAACTTCATCAAGTTCAATTTTGCTCCCACTGTTTCCTTCTAGGATAAACTCCTTTTCCAAGAAGGTAGCATGTCTGGAGACAAACACCCGATGATCGGTGTAAAAGTAATACCCTAAAGTCTCTTTAGGATATCCCACAAAACTACATTTTACGGATCGATATTCCAGCTTATCTGGGTCAACTTACTTGACATAAGCTGGACATCCCCAAATCTTAACGTGTTTAAGACTCGATTTCCTTTCTTTCCATATCTCATACGAAGTTTGAGGAACAGATTTTGGAAGGCACCTTATTCAGTAAATATGCTGAGGTTTCCAATGTATAACCCCATAGGAATACTGGAAGATTTGCATAGCTCATCATGGACCGAACTATGTCTAACAAAGTTCGATTTCTCCTTTCAGATACTAATCTGGAGGAGTCCACTGGGAGACTATACCATTTACTTTGAGATAATCCAGAAACTCTCCGTTCAAGTATTCACCACCTCGATCTAATCGAAGAGTTATAATACTATATTTGGTTGTTTCTCCACTTCATACTTATACTCTTTGAACTTTTCAAGGGCTTCAGACTTGTATTTCATCAAACACATATCCGAATCTAGATCTATTATCCATAAAAGTAATGAAGTATAAAAATCCACCCATGGCTTGCGTAGACATTGGTCCACATACATCTGTGTGTACCATTCCTAGCAAATTTGGAGCCCTCTCTCCATGTCTACTAAATGGAGACTGCAGTGCCACAACGAAGTGAGATTTTCATCATCTCTTTTCTTTTATTAGTTTGTTCAATCTGAAGTAAATTATGTCACATATATACAGACCATTATTTAAAGCACCACATCTATAAAGAATATTATCTCTAAGAATAGAACATTCATTATTCTCAATAATAAATGAAAATCCAGCCAAGTCTAATATGGGAATAATATTCCTCACAATCGAGGGAACAAAATAACAATTATTTAAAACAATAGTCTTGCCCGTAGGCATATGAATGAAATGATTCTACATCTTCAGCAGCAATTCTTGCTCCATTTCCATTAGTAGAATCACCTCCTCTTCCTCAAGAGTCCTACTTCTCCTTGGTCCCTGTAACAAATTGCAGATATGAGAACCACAGGCGGTAACTAATACCCAAGTAGAAATTTGATATAATGACATATTCACTTCTATCATGAACATACCTGAATCAGAAGCGGTAGTCTCACTACCCTTCTTCTTCTTCAATTCTGCAAGGTAAACCTTGCAGTTCCTCTTCCAGTGCCCCACCTTGTTACAGGTAAAGCAAACAACTTTTCTCTTGGGGTCTTCAGCTTTTGGTGAAACCGGCTTTTCTTCACCTACTTTCTTCTTCTTGGAAGAGTTCCTCTTCCTTTTTTTAGGATTGGAACCTTCACCAATTAGAAGAACAGAACTCTTCTTAGGGGGAAAATTCAATTCCACAGTCTTCAACATGTTGTGGAGTTCAGGCAGGCTGACATCCAACTTATTCATGTGAAAGTTCACAACAAACTGCGAGAACGAACTCGGAAGCGATTGCAAGACCAGGTCTTGGCTCAGCTCCCCATCCATGACAAAACCAAGTTGTCCAAGACGTTCAATCAAATTGATCATCTTAAGTACATGGTCATTCACAGATGATCCCTCAGACATCCTACAACCGAACAGCTCCTTCGATATCTCATATCGAGCTGTCCTCCCCGCCATATCATACAACTCTTGTAGATGCATGAGGATAGTGTGAGCATCCATATGCTCATGTTGCTTCTGTAGCTCAATGTTCATGGAAGCTAGCATGATGCATTGAGCAACATTTGCATCATCTATCCACTTACGATACACAAAGTGTTCATCATTATGTGCATCACTAGCAGGTTCAGTAGGCTTAGGTGAGTCAATCACATATTCCAGCTTCTCAATCCTGAGAACAATTCTCAAGTTTCGAAGCCAGTCAGCATAATTAGGACCAGTCAATTTGTGAGCATCTAGTATGCTCTTGAGTGATAGTACAGAAGACATAACGTACAAAGTAAATCTGTAAATGATAAACACATAACAACACTTAGCAAATATTCGATTTCATTTCAAAACACCATATGAATCGGGTCTTTATTCATAAGTGGCTCCCACTAGTTTTCTTAATTTATTCAACCCCCTACGTAAAAAATTAAGCATTCATAATGCTAGTGAGAATAGGGATCCTACATTCCATTACACAACCCCGGCTGTAGCACGAACCGCCATGCAATGTTCAATAGGCAGACAACTCTTGTCAATTACATCTCATGTTATTCCCTAATCAAACTTTAGCCTCTTGAATAATTGAGTCTCGGCTATAGCACGATAAACTCAATATTCTAAGTCAAGTCTAACCCAACATTCCGTACAGTTGAATCAGTCCCCAAAGGCCCACGGTTGTAGCACGTACCGACCTTTAGATTCTTATTCAATGTACACATCTCTATGTAATATACAAGTATTTCTTATTTCGAAATCAAAGCCCTCGGCTGTAGCACGAGCCGACAATGATTCAAAAATAAGAACTACTTTTCTATAATGTTGGAAGGCTATGACCGACACAAGCCCGTTGTGTCATTGGCCAATTACTACTTGATATTATTTAATTTTAGAGGGATTATATTACGTTACAATCATAATCATATTATAAAGAGATTCTTCCTTTTAAATTAAATATTTCAAATCAATAATCAATAATCAGATGATTCCCAGATCGGGTGGAGCATTGTCAAGAGGCGTCACTTAATAACCCTTTCTTACAGATAAAAATCTGTTGTTGACAGAATCATCCTTTCTCTCATATCGAAAATTCATATTTAATTACGTGTTTCATAAACACAAGAATCTCATGATTGTATTCATAATATTATTATTAAGGTTATGAAACAATTTCACTATACTAGGTTGTCTAACAAACGCCTTATGTTTATTTAAGTTCACCTAAATCTATCATCACATGATAAACTAAGCATATATCACATATATCAACATGAATAAACATCAAGGTAGGCATGTTACATCATCTGGTACATTAGTCTAAGTATTATACATCTCTATGTATCACATGAAGCATTTAAAATCAATTAAAACAGTTAAAAACAACTTTAAAACACTTCATGGAAATATAAACAGTTCAAAACTTTTATATAAACTAAAATTGATCAATCCATTAGATCCGTCTCGGAAAAATGAATCCAACGGTATATTGCACGCCTAAAACGGAGTTACGAAACTCCCAGAAAATCAATTTTAAAATCAACAGACGGGCTGTAACGCATTACAGGAACGCGTTACAAGCCCTGTAACGCATTCCGGTGATGCGTTACACCCCTTTTAAGCCATTAAAGGGTGTAACACATTCCTTAAATGCGCCACAGGTGTGTAACGCATTCCCGAAATGCGTTACACCCCTATTTTTTTTTGTTTTTTACCAGCCGACAAAATTCTTTCTCGGAAACCGCGCCGCACCTGACATCTGACCTGTGCTTTTCTGTCTCCGTGCAATTCACAGCAGCAGCAGATAACAGCATATACAGCATATACAGATATATACATACATACAATTCATATATATATATGATTTATTTAATTACGAATTTAATTGATACAACTCCAAAAATTCATAATAAAAAATCTATACATCATAAAATTATGAAAAAAATACCCAGACGATCTACAACACTTGTAGAACCCAGATCAACATTCAAAATTATTCTGAGAAACGATTTCTTATCAGGCAAAATTAATCCATGATATAACTTGTAAAAATCATAATTAATTCATACAAGCACATAAAATTCTGAAATTTTTACCACAGATCTATATGCATACAACCTATGCTCTGATGCCATTGTTGGATTTTAAACGCAGCGGGGGCATGGCAAAATACTTTTACACATACAAAATCCAAATAAAAGCATATAAATCATGAATAAAAATTCGAGGGATCGAATCTAACCTTTTAAAATAATTCGGAGACAACGATCAGAGATCCTTAGCAGTTGCTCCTCAAGTGTGAAGCACTCCACCGGTATCCACGAAGAAAACGATGTTAAGGAGGAGGAAGAAGGTGGAGAGAATTGGGTTTTCCAAACTTTTTGGGTTTTCGGGTTCGATGTGGGTTAGAATAAAATTAAGGTCTATAATAGTGTATTTATAGGCAAAATTTTCAGCTGAAATTTTCCCGTAAATATTATTATTATTATCCCATTTATTATTCTCATTAATAATTAAAACACCTTTTAATCATTAATCCTTTTTCTAAACACTTTAGAAATAATTCTCTCTCTTGATTTAATTTCCAAAAATTAAATCCTTTAATTAATAATATTAAGAACTTTTCTTAATTAATTTATAATCAATTAAATCTCATTTAATCAATTATTAAATTTGCCAATTAATTATTTATTTCATAAATAAATAATTATTAGCCATTATTAATTAATTCCTCCACCATTAAATCATTCTCTTTTTATGGCGTGACCCTGTAGGTTCAATATTAAGCCGGTAGTAGAAATAAATAATAATAAAACTATTTTATCATTATTTATATAAATTCTCTAATTTATTAAATATGATTAATTAATTAATCACATTTATTCTACATCGTGAGGGATACTTCTCAGCATATCGCGACTATCCAGATAATATGAATTCACTGCTTAGAATACCAAGAACCTGTCAGTGAATAGTTACCGTACTATAAACTCCTTCTACCCTACAATGTCCCGATTAAATACAATGCATGGATCTCGTGTCAAGCCTATCTAATTCAATCACTTGCTTACCATTTACTATGCGTAGTTCTATGCAAATTAGAAACTCATTTCTAATATCATTCACTCTGGCCAGAGATTCCTGAACTAGCATAAGTGGATCAGCCTTGAACATTCGCTTTCTTCACTGGAAGGGGTAGATCCTTTATTGATCATACACTATCTTCGTGTACAAATTTCTATACCCAGAAGAGCCCTAATAATTGTCCCTGGAGACTAAGAACTAAACCAAAGCATAGTTCGGTGTACACAAGATGACTATGATGACCTCAAGTCTAAGGATACTTGTACAACTATCACTAGGTGAACAACTGCTGACACGTGAGTGAACTCCATCAGTTGTTCAGTTGTGCGAGTCATGTTCAGTGAACTTATTCCATAATAAGCACCTCCATACTAGCTATAGTGTCACCACACAAATGTCTATGAGAACAGACATCCTTCATAATGAAGCAAGCCTAGTATGTACCGATCTCTGCGGATTACTAATTACCAGTTAGTAATCCTACGATCAGAAACTATTTAAGTTTAGAGTTATCATCTTTTTAGGTCTCACTATTATGATCTCATCATAATCCATAAAAAGCTTTACTCTAAACTATGGTATATCTTATTTAAACACTTAAATAGATAGAGCCCGTAATAAAAACATAACAAGTCTTTTATTAATATCAATGAAATCAAAACAGATTACATAAAGAGTTATTCCTAAATCCTAATACATGATTGGACTTAGGACATATTCCTTTCACCTTTGCGTTCGCGTAAAACTCGCGAACTACACTCATGGGCACAGCAGCGGGTGCCTCACAAAAAGCAACCCAACCCATCTCGAGAATCATCTCCAACAACTTACCATCTCTCCTCGATGGCAGAAAACTTCGCTCCTTGGATATGGGCTTCGACAACAACCTTGTATACTTCGCCTCAGCCTCCGGAGTTGCAAACCTAGGCCTTACACCCCCAACACTAGAAGAATCGGTGGTGTTGCTACTAACTTGGGTTCTTTGTCTTTTGGGTGCCATTGAAATCGAATGAGTTTGAGAGAAAAGATGTGTTTAAGAGAGATTTGTGTGTTTGAGAATTGAGAAGTGATGGAGAAGATTGTGTATAAGTGTGTGTATATATAGGGAATTAGGAATTAGTTATGGAAAAGAAGTGAGAATTGATTAAGGGAAAAATGGGAGTAATGGGGTGATTGGAGAGGAAAATATGGAAGGCGGGAGAGGGAAATTTGGGTATAAATTGATTTTGAATTTCATTTTTCGATTTTCTATTTTTTTCAGGTCCAGGGAGCCAGCGCGGCCGCCCCGCCTGGCAGCGCGTGTGTGGCGTGCTTCTGGAAAACCAGCGTGGCCGCCCCGCATACCAGCATGGGCGCACACAACTACTGTACTTTCAGTACAGCTGCCCCGCGCTTCAACACAGGCGCGCCGTGCATCTGGAGTTGACACTGAATTTTTTTCCTTTTTCTAATTTTTTTGTGTTATCTTCTTTTTTTCTTCTTCCTCTACCTTTTATTGTACAACAAACTTGGGTTGCCTCCCAAGAAGCGCTTGGTTTACGTCGTTAGCTCGATGTAGAATCCCCGAGATCAAGTGGACAACAAAACGACACTAACCACCTCACGGTTTGCCGTATCACCATAGTAATGCTTCAACCTCTGTACATTCATCATGAATGCTTGGACTGGATCATTCTAAAAAATCTCCATCGCTCCATATGGAAATACAGTTTAGATAACAAACGGACCTGACCACCTTGACTTCAATTTTCCAGGAAAAAGACGGAGACGAGAGTTGAACAAACGAACTTGTTGCCCCAGGACAAATTATTTGATCACTAGACCCCTATCGTGTCATCTCTTGACTTTCTCCTTATAGATTTTGTTGTTCTCATATGCTTGAAGTCGAAACTCGTCGTGTTCATTCAATTGAAGCATTCTTTTCTTACCAGATGCATCCATATCAAGGTTCAACTTCTTTAAAGCCCAATACGCTTTGTGCTAGAGCTCCACAGGTAAATGACATCCCTTATTATAAACCAACTGAAATGGTGACATGCCTAGCGGAGTCTTGTATGCTGTCTGATACGCCCAAACAGCTTCAACCAGCTTCAAAGACCAATCCTTCCTTGATGGACATATAAATTTCTCTAGTATACGCTTGATCTCTCTGTTAGATACCTCAGCTTGACCATTAGTCCGAGGATGGTAGGCTATAGCAATGCGATGATTCATATTATATCGCTGCATCATAGCAGTGAACTTGCGATTGCAGAAATGCGATCCCTCTTCACTGATTATGACACTCTTGGAGTCCCAAATCATGTGAATATCTATTTATGAAGAAAATTAAGCATTACCTTTGCATCATTTGTCGGTAAAGCCTTGACTTCAACCCATTTTGAGACATAATCAACCACCAAAAAGATATACTGATTATTGCAAGATATGACCAATGGCCCCATGAAGTCAATTCCCCAAAAATCGAAGACCTCAACCTCGAGAAGCACATTAAGAGGCATCTCATCCCTCTTGGACATATTACCCACACGCTGGCAGCGATCACACTTCAAAACGAACCGATGCGCATCCTTAAACAATGTTGGCCAGAAAAATCCTGCTTGAAGGATACGAGCTGCTGTCTTCTCTCCACCATAGTGGCCTCCATAAACAGTCGAATGATAGTCTCGCAAGATACCCTCCGTCTCGCTGTACAGAATACATCGCCTGATGATTTGGTCAGCTCCTTGCCTATACAAAAATGTTTCATCCCACATGTACCACTTCACCTCATGAAGAAACTTCTTCCTTTGAGCAGAAGTCAAGTCTGGAGGTATTATATTGCTCACAAGGTAGTTCACGATGTCTGCAAACCACGGTTCTTCCTCTTGCACCCCAAACAACTGCTCATCGGGAAAAGATTCATTTATCATTGTATTATCCTGTAAAGTTGTACCCGGATCTTCTAACCGAGATAGATGATCAGCGACTTGATTCTTAGTACCTTTCCTATCCTTGATCTCCAACTCAAACTCCTGGAGTAAAAGAACCCATCGAATCAATCTAGGCTCCTAGTCCTTCTTCGAGACGAGATAATGAATAGCAGCGTGATCAGTGAAAACTGTCACCTTCGTCCCAAGTAAATAAGATCGAAACTTCTCGAAACCGTAGACAATGGCTAAGAGTTTTTTCTCAGTAGTAGTATAGTTCAGTTGAGCACCATCGAGGGTCTTACTAGCATAGTACACCACATGAAATATGTTGTTCTGTCTCTGCCCAAGAACTGCTCCAACTGCAGAGTCACTTGCATCGCACATCATCTCAAAAGGCTCATCCCAATCAGGTGCAGTTATGATAGGTGTCGTGATTAAGCTCTTCTTTAAGATCTCAAAAGCAGCTCGACACCCATCATCAAACTTGAAAGTAACATCTTTCTCTAAAAGATTGCACAATGGTTTAGAGATTTTAGAGAAGTCCTTGATGAACCGCCTATAGAAACCCGCATGGTCAAGAAAACTGCGGACTCCCTTAACAGAAATTGGTGGAGGAAGATTTTCAATGACCCCAACCTTGGCTTTGTCCACCTCAAGACCTTTAATAGAGACCTTATGCCCAAGAATGATGCCCTGTTGCACCATAAAGTGACATTTCTCCCAGTTGAGAACCAGATTGGTCTCAACACACCATTTAAAAGTTACGCCAAGATTTTGCAAGCACTCATCGAAAGAATCCCCGAACACAGCGAAATCATCCATGAACACCTCCATATTCTGACCAATCATGTCAGAGAAGATAGCCATCATGCATCTCTGAAATGTGGCAGGTGTACCACACAAACCAAAAGAAACTCTTCTGAAGGCAAAAGTACCAAACGGACAAGTGAAGGTAGTATTTACTTGATCCTCTGGAGCGATACAAATCTGATTATAACCCGAATAGCCATCCATAGACAATAGTACTCATGCCCAGCCAACCTGTCAAGCATCTGATCAATAAAAGGAAGAGGGAAGTGATCCTTCCTTATGGCTTTGTTCAGCTTCCTGTAATCTATGCAAACTCTCCATCCCGTGACTGTTCGAGTAGGAATGAGCTCATTCTTCTCATTAGCAACAACTGTGATGCCTCCTTTCTTTGGCACACACTGAACTGGACTCACCCAAGAATTGTAAGAAATAGGATAGATGATCCCTGCATCTAGCCACTTGAGAATTTCCTTCTTCACCACCTCTTTCATTATCGGATTAAGCCTTCTTTGTTGCTCAACCGTTGGCTTACTTCCTTCCTCTAGCAGAATTTTATGCATGTAATAAGAAGGGCTGATTCCCTTGATATCTTCTATAGTCCATCCAATTGCCGATTTGAATTCTCTAAGAATTCTCAAGAGCTTTTCCTCATCACTACCTGAAAGGTCAGATGCAATAATAACAGGCAAAGTAGATGCATCACCTAAAAATGCATACCTCAAGTGTTCAGGCAATGGTTTAAGCTCAAGTGTAGGAGCTTCCTCAATAGATGGCTTGAGGCACTTTGGAGAATTTTTCAGCTCTTCCAATCCAAGAAATTCAAACGGCATATCCAGCCTTCGCTTCCAAGGAGAAGCATTCAAATACTGCAGCTGCTCATCACCTTTGTCATCTTCACTATCTGAATTCACCAACAAGGCTTTCTCTAAGGCATCAGACCTTAGCATTTGATCAAGTTCTGAAGTAACCACGGAATCGACCAATTACACTTTTAAGCATTCCTCATTATCAGTAGGGAATTTCATGGCATTGAATACATTGAACGTCACATCCTGATCCAACACTCGCATAGTGAGCTCACCCTTCTGCACATCAATCAAGGTTCAGCCAGTAGCCAAAAATGGTCTTCCCAAGATTATGGGAATCTTTTTATCCTCTTCAAAATCAAGAATTACAAAGTTAGCAGGAAAGACGAGTTTATCCACTTTGACCAAGACATCCTCCACAATGCCTCATGGATATGTAATAGAACGATCGGCCAACTGCAAGGTCATATAAGTAGGATTTAGATCAGGTAAATCCAACTTCTTGAAGATAGACAAGGGCATCAAATTGATGTAGCTCCCAAGTCACACAAGCATTTGTCGAATGAAACTTTTCCTATGGTGCAAGGAATAGTGAAGCTTCCAAGATCTTTAAGCTTCAGAGGAAACTTCTGTTGCAGCACAACACTGCATTTGTAATAACTCGAATTTTTGAGACCTTGTAAAACACTTAATGAATAGTAACCCTAACATACGGGAAAAACTTTTGAGCCCACACTATGTAGTGCATGAGAAAATGAGTTTCGGAATTGAATTACGACTATACGTACCAAATGAGTGTATGTAAACGCTATTAGTTTTTGAAGAAAACGAACTTTGAAAAACGACCGTATTTACGACTTATCGAGGATTATGGGAATCACAATATAATTACGAGATTAAAATCCTACGGATTTATATTCAAATAGGATAAATAAAAATATAAGGAATAAATACGAAAGGAATTACATCGCGAACCAATTACGAGTAAGTATTACGGAGAACGTTTAAGTAACCGAGCAAACGCGTAAATGATTAAATAAACATAACGCACTAACTAAACCATGGTAAGGAAGTAACCATGTTTATTTCATCAAATAGTGAGCTAACTATAGGATGACCAAGCTAGCTAGCAAATAGTGTGCTAAGGAAGCTAACCTTGTAGTTAGCTTGTAAGCTAGCAAGCTACAAAGATATGTCCATGGATTTGGCAACAAAGAATAAACCTAGAATGCTATACTAGGAAGAATAAAATAAAGTTGCAAGATATCAAGTCACCTTCCAAGAAGCAACCTATCCAAAGAATCCAAGAGAAGCAACCAAGTAGTATAAATACCCCCCATCCCCATTTGTTCCATTCGGCCCTAAGGAAGAAAAAGGAGGAATTCAAATTCCAAACTCCAAGTTCAAGCTCTTGTAAAATCACCCAATTAATTCCCAAGCCTCCTAGCAACTAAACTAAGGTAAGAAAATTCTTTCATCTTTTTTTATCAAGGTTTGATGGGTGGAATAAATTCAAGAAACTCACTAGTGAATAGTGTGAATAGTAACCTCTCTTTGGTTTCTTGATTTCAATGGTGGTTTTAGGTTCTAAAATTCATACCAAGCACTTCCAAGCCTCCACCATCCTCAAGAACACATCTCAAGCTTTAAAGAAAGGTAAAATATCTTTGACCCAACTTTATTTAAGGTTCACTTTTAAGATCCATTTAGTATGTGGTAGTAAACCTAATTTACTAAGTAGTATTGATGAAATCTTGGTGTTTAAGTTAAGTAGATTAAAGTTGGTTGTTGTTACCTCAAAAACATGATGTTCTTGAGAGGATTTTATGTGTTGATGATGATATGATGAGTTTTGGTGGTTGTGTTGATAGTTAGGGCGTAAACGAAACCCCGATCGTAAACGTAACTTCGTTAAAACCAACAAATAGTAACTTTAAGTTTCTGCAGAAAGTCCCGAAGTTGTAAACTGTAGATTCTTGAAAAATAACCTTTGTTTAGGATATAAAATTTTATAAGGATCGTTTAGGCACTTGAATCGCTTGATTCCGATTTACGGATCAAAAGTTATGGTCATTTTAGTAAAAGTGATTTACATGACAAAAACTGCTACGAATTACGAACTTTGAAAATATAAAGGATAGACTTAAAAGTGTTCATAAATCATGGAATTTTTAAATATAGTAAAATATTGAGTTTCCTAACTGTCATAAAAATTTCAAGTAAAACTAATGATTTCTTAATTTTATAAAAATGTTGGAGCCGATACCGCGCGAGTAGAAACCGTAAGAATCCTTAAGCAGAGCCGACGACGATAATGAGAATGAACCCAAGATACTTAGGAAAATGAAGTGACCATAACGTGAATATGAACTAAAGGAATGTTAAGGGTAGTATGAGTTGAGAGGGTGCATAATAAGTAGCACATGAGTGCGAGTTGCCGTAAATTAGAACGGAACCTAACGAAATGAAATGTGTTTATGGTTATAGATTTTCGAGTGGAACCTAGAGCATCCTCCACCTCGAGATACCCAGGCAAGTTTACAAACCCAACTCCATATTTACTGTTATATTGTGAAAGGATTGTTTTACTATTATCGCTCAAATACCATGTTTGCCATGATACGTAGTTGTTGAATTTTCGCATAATGTAGCGATGTTGTACGGTAAGTATATATCGTGAAATGTTTATTTCGCTTTAAGCATGATGTATTATATAAGACCGAGAATCGGTCGGGATTTAAGATAAAACCAGGGAATCACTCCGGAGATATTATAGGACGGTTATAAGTCCATAATAGTACGTTTTAAAGGGACTCATCATCCTTTTACGAAAAATTAAAACACCTCGAACTTTTATTAAAACGATTTTCCAACGATCATATTCCCTCAATTATATTTTATTGTTTGAATAATAAATATTATATACGTATTCCTTTATTATGTGAGTAGTATACTCCAACGTTTATTTAATTCAAACCCGATTAATCATTATAGATTATTAATTATGTAGACACAAATTAGTTGAGGAATATTATTTTAAATAAATCTTTTAGAGAGTAAACTCATTCGAGGTATAATTAATATCAATTATCATTTAATTATTTATAGACTATTATTTAATTAATTATTATTTATTAAAGGGTTTATTATTGATTTAAAAATCATAGAACCTGATATAAAACATACTTTCTGATTTAGGAGTATCATTCGAATAATTTCAGATCGCCGGTGAATATTATCCCGATTTATTAATATTTTGAATATAGTTTCAAGGAGAAACTTTTCCCCCTTATTGATTATCTGTTGACAACGGTCAACTCACATCCTTAGTACTTCCTCCGAAACTTTCGGAAGTACATATATACATATATATACAGTAAAGCTATGCCTATCAACAAGCAAAACGCTTGGAGGAACTTCGATGTGGTTCGAGTTCTCGAGATATGATAGGATTTCCTAAAGGACAAGGGAGGGGTAGAATCCAAGTACTTCGTGTATTGGATAGGCTACTGGTACCGTAGGAGACGGTACAATATATACCTATGGACCTGCGAAGTGTGTGTATACCCAAAATGAGGACACATAGCCCGTATGTGGCAAGGGTGATACCCGAGAGATGACGGTTTCGTCCTTCTACTAGTAGAAAAGGTTACTATTTCCGTAGTACGACTGATCATCGTATGCGGTGGCTCTAGTGAATGTCCTAATTCTTCCAATTATAATTGAGATGCAATACTGTAACCCAAGCCTAGGTGCTGAGATTACTATTAAGGTATTCGCAGGTTATTAAAACCCATTAATGAATTGTTTTCATAAAAAGACGTGTATCACCAAGGAAAACTATTTTTGAATAAAGCATATATATCATATATGATGTTATCATACAGTCATTTCCATACTGTACATTATTATGCTGGGCATTATAACTCACACTTATTTTCTTAAATTGACACAACACAACAGTGAATCAAGATGCCTGCCATGAGAACCATAGCCAGGAAACGGGTAGGAAATGGCCAGCTGTTCCGTAGATTGTTTGGTGATGTACCACAGGTAGTCAGAATAAGCTGGATTAATTTTCAGTTGTTTATAGTTCGGATTATTTATAAGTATGATTTATGTAAGATAAGAAACAAGAAACGTATATTTGGCCGGCGGACTAACCTTACCTAAAGGTCATTCCCCGGTAAGACTAATTATATTTAGGTTGTAATAAAATTACTCTAGTGATGATGGTTCATTTCCAAGACAATAACCTGTAAGTGTGTGTGTGATAAGTGTGGGGTCGTGAAGCGTGAATATTTACATATTGTAGTGTGAGTTGTGTGAGTTTAGATGACGTGGCTTCCGAGACTCCTGACCCCAGGTTTTGCGGCGCCACAACATTCCTCCGTGAGAACAACGGTCTCTATTTCATCTAGCTTCACCTTCCGAGAGAGAATACCTTTCATAAACTTCGCAGACATCTGTTCAAGAGCTTCAGCGAAAGGTATGTTGATATGAATTTTCTTGAATACCTCCAGAAACTTTGCAAACTGCTTATCCAACTTCTGCTTTTGCAGCCTCTTAGGAAAAGGAGGTGGATGATAGATCCGCTTCTCCCCTGTATTACCCTCAGGAGGAGTTTGTTCCACAGTTTTCTTCCTTGGTTCCACTTCTGCTTCCTTCTGCACATCTTCTTCAGCCACATCTTCAGATTCTTGAACTTGAGCTTTTACTTGGCTTGCAACCTTCCCAAACCTCAATGTAATTGCCTTAACCTGCTCTTTAGCCTCCTTCTTGCCTGGAACTTCAGTATCACTAGGGAGAGTACCAGGTTGACGATTCAGTAAGGCATTGGCAATCTGCCCAATTTGATTCTCTAAGGTCTTGATAGACACCGCTTGGCTCTTGCACATGAGCCTCAACTCCTCTAATTTAGATTTTTCATTAGACTGTTGCAGCTGGAGTTGTTGTCTTGGTGCATATTACGGTTGCTGAAAACCAGGAAGGTTATACTGCTTTGCTGGATATTGCTGATAAGGCCGTTGAACCGCATTCTGAGTGTTGTTCCAGCTAAAGTTCGGGTGATTGCGGTTGTTGGGATGATAAGTTTCTAGAACAGGGTGCTGCGACCTCTGAAAGTTGCTCACGAACTGAGCTGATTCACTAGAAATAGCGCACTACTCCGTCTTATGTGCACCAGCACAAAGCTCACAAACACTAGTGATCTGGTTAACTCCATAATTAGCCAAAGAATCCACCTTCATCGTCAAATCCTTAAGCTGAGCAGCTATTGCAGTAGGTGCATCTACCTCTAGAATTCTTGCCACCTTTCCTTAAGTTAGTCTCTGAGAGGGATTCTGGTATTCATTAGCATCTATCAGTTCAATCAATTCATAAGTTTCATCGTAGCTCTTAGTCCATAAGGCTCCACCTGATGCTACATCGAGCATGGGTCTAGACTGTGCTCCCAAGCCATTATAAAAGCAGTTAATGATCATCCAGTCAGGCATCCCATGACGAGGACACTTTATAAGCATCTCCTTATATTGATCCCAAGCTTCACACAAAGACTCTCCTAATTGCTGCGCAAATTGAGTAAGAGCATTCCTGATTGCAGCAGTCTTCGCCATAGGAAAGAACTCGGTAAGAAACTTTTGAGCAAGATCTTCCCACTTAGTAATAGTGCCTAGTGGTAGAGAATGCAACCAACACTTAGCTTTATCCCTCAGAGAGAATGGGAAAAGCCTTAGCTTTATAGCATCTTCAGACACATTGTTGAATTTGAAAGGGTCGCAGATCTTGATGAAATCTCTAATATGCATGTTGGGATTTTCTATCGGAAAACCCCCAAACTGAACCGAGTTCTGCACCATCTGAGTCGTGCTATCCTTGATTTCAAAAGTGTTACCCGCGATGGCTGGTCTGAAAATGCTAGCTGAATATCATTGATCTTTGGCTGAGAATAGTCCATCAAAGCCTTTGTATTCACTTCTAGTTCACCCATTGCAATAAGAGCTTCTTCTTCAATTTTCTCCTCAACAAGAACTTCTTCCACTACTTCCTCTGCTTTTTCCAATGTTTTCTATCGAAGTTGAGAATGCGTTAGCATACACGCTCTCTAGAGTACCTGAAAAAGCAACAAACAAACAAGTAAGTAAAATATCCGAGTCAGTGAACTTTAACGACCACTGATATCAAGCACATAAACTAAAAATAAACACCGAGTCCCTGGAAGCGGCGCCAAATACTTGTTAAGCCGTTAACACGCGCTAATAATACACGCATGTATACGCGTTCGCAAGTAATATAGAATTAATTCTAGTTCGTTCCCACATAGACTCTTTTAAGTTAACTTCAATCTATGCACTTATGCAACAATGGTATGGTTATTATCCAATGATAAGATGATAACAAGTTAAGATTGTTTATAACTACGAGATTATACTAACTAATATTAACTAAGAGATTAAAAGGTTGATTTACTTATATAACACAAACATGGGATTCTAACTTCATTACTACTTCATTCAATAGCCTTTTTGTTCTTAACCTTCGCATGCAATGGTGATGACACTAATCAGATAACACGAAACTAGTAAACGCCAACTTTCGTTGTACGAATACTCTACTACAAAGACATCCACAAAAGAGATAGAAGCTAAATAGACACCAATTATATTGAGACCCTATATGTCTATAGAATTTGACAACATAATGGTTTAATGCGCAAGTTATCTATCATGATTATATAGGGCAAGTAAGATGGTTAAAATTACTTACGAATCATGCATCACAATATATGAACCTATGCTAGCATGGCAAGTTCTAAACCCCTATATTTACTTTCGCTTCAATAGAGATTAACACGCTATCTTATAAGTTCGCGATGCTCATAAGACAAATAAGCACAACCAATACTAGGATATCATACAATCACCACACACTAAGGTATCGAACAAATTTAACTAAAGAAATCCATAAGTAAATCCGTTAGAACCCCATGATAACGATTAGCCCATAACCGAATTCATCATCACCGTGGATTCCGATGAAAGCATGGTATAATAAACTAAGTCTTTATAAACTGAATAATAAAACCAAAGTACGTTAAACAAGAGTAATAGGTTCAACAAATAAGAAAACTAGCATCCAAGATTATAACTTAAAACAAAGAATCACAAGAATAAACTAGATCCTCTTCACCTTGGTTGAATTGTGCTATACGGACGTCTTCTCCTTGCTCCTTGTTCCGTGCTTGTTATTAAAAATGTCTTTTATTTATCATTATATAGCATCTAAATCAGCATAGAAGTACAGAAGTCCAAATGGCTCCTTGAAAATCGACCTAGTGTGGCAGCGCGCTGTCCCAGCGGGGGCGCACTGACTTTCTGCTTCTCTGGTGCGGGCGCGCGCCTCATCAGCGCGGGCGCGCCGTCCTTCTGGTAAAAACTTCTAATTTTATTTTCTTTGCTGGTTCTTGATGGCAATCCATGAGCAAACATCCCTAGCACCTTCCTAACACCAATTTAGCACCAAAGTAATGCTAAATCTCCTTGATCCCTTATTTATGCCTGAAATGCAAAACACTACAAAAACGCATCAAAAACACAAATAACTTGGGTACAAAACACCAATTCAAGCCTTTATAGGACATTCTAAGTGGACATAAATGCCACTTAACTTGTACATAACAGTAACCTGGTCAAATCCCCTCCAATTTAAATGGAGGTTCCCGTTTTTGATGAATAATACACTGTCATAACCACAGTTTTAACTGTGAGTTTAACTGTGACTCCTGTCACAGGGTTATCTACTACCTCCATACCCTCCACTTCAAACCAAACAGGCATCCCATCTTCCTCCAACACTACTCAACAACCTTCTCACCTCATGTCTCATTGGCTACATGATGCTCAATCTCAGCCAATTATAATGAATGGTCTCCTTGTAGACAAACTAGCCGGCCTTGCACACATTACCCAACAGTTACTCACAGCTGACATATTCAATCAGGATTATCAAGCTATCTTGTTATAATATAAAGAAGATGTTGAAGAACAACAGAACGAGATTGTTGATGAAGCTGAGCTATGTTTTGTGAATGTGGATGATTGGCTATCTAAAAATTTCAGTTTGGATATGGATAAGGTCTTGGATAGATTCAGAGAAAAATAGGTCACTATCCTAGGAAGCAATGCCAAGGCTCTCAGTCCACAGGAAGTATATGATGCTATCACAGAGGTCTATAAGGCATAGCTCAAAGTTTTCCATCTCATTGGCAAAGCATTGGAAAAGACACTGGATAGTCATATAGACAAGATCAGGGAGTTGGTGACAAATAGGATCGATCAACTTGGGCCATCTCATATTGAGATCAAAAATAAATTCAATAAATTTGCTAAGAAAATGGCCAAGTTTGATATGACTGGTGTGGAGATCAAGATCAAAAACTTAAAGCAATCATTTTTGGCTCTTCAAGAAGTTGTCCAACAACAAATCACTAGCAACAATGACACAAAGGTCAAGTTGGAGCAACTTCACAATGCCAGATATGAACCTTCAGCCTTATTGATGAAAGGAATCAAAGAATCTGTTTAAGCCACTTTTGGTGCTCCTCTCTCTCATCCAGATCACATCAACCAATCTCCACATCAACCAATCTACAAACCTAGTCTCTACAGAAACAGGTCTCCACTCTTCAAGCCTCCAATGATTCTCTTACAACAGAAGTTCAAGCTCTCACTAATCTGGTGCAAAGTCAACAGCAGGATATAAATTCCCTAGTAGACTCCCACAAAAATCTTCAAATGCAAAATTCTATTTCTCTGGGAGCTATTATGGGTGCTTTGAAAATTCCTCTTCCTTCCTTGCCAGGGCCTGAAATTCCTACTCCTCTCATCTTGCCTTCTACCAAGACTAAGGGGGAGATAGAAACCAGACTGCTAAAATCATCATCCAGCCAAGTCACATCTCAGAAAAGTCAAGTTGATGTTGGTGCAGAGAGACTACAAAAAGCAACTGAGGGACCCTGTTTGGATAAAGAATTTGATGAATTACTCAAGGCCCTCAGGGTTTCTCTAACCAACAACTTCTTCACCTACAAAAAGGCTTTGGACAGAAATATCAACTTTCTAAGGGTGATTATGGTAACAAGAGATAACTTTGCAGAGAGGAGGATTGTGGCCAACATAAATGACTTTAGTGTGGATAGATGTATGCAGGTGTCTCTCAACTATCTCATATCTAAAAGAGCATCTGAGCTGGACATCCTAATAGACAAAGTCAACAACGTGATTCCAGAGGACACTCTATTGCTAAATGAACTTAGGAAGGTTCAAGTACCTGCCTTTCCAGAAGCATATCTCCAACCTAGCAAGGGAGTGACCTACATCTGTTAATCAACCAAAAAGTGCAGACATTTCATGATTCCAAAGCACTGTGTCATGGGGAACCTGAGGCTAATTATGACACTGGATACAGATTTGAAGACAAAGAGGAACAAGACTGTAGAAGATGAGGAAGTAATCAAGATATTGGGAAGATACTTGATAAATGCTGATGACCTGTTGCCTAGAGCCCAAATTAACACTAAAGATGATTTGGATGATGATGAGCAGAAGAAGGATGAACACAAATCTTCTAGCTCAAATCCAAGTCAATCTTCTAAAGTAACAGACAACAAGGTGTATGAGAAGAGAAAAAGAAATGAAGATAAGAAGGATGATGGGAAGAAAAAGGGAAAAGATGGAGAAGGGGATTCAAAGAAGAAAACTGTCGAAGAAATAAAAATTACAAAAATCCAACCTACTAAAACCTCCAAACCAAGACAAACACAATCTCAACCAATCCTACCTCAAAAGCCTAAATTCTTGTATATACAAACTGCAAACTCCTTACTCAAGATACCAATCAAATCCAGCCAAGTCACACTAAAGAAAATCACAAACCTACCTTCATTCAAGCCTCCAACCCAAACCCACTTCAAGACTGTTGGGAGAAAATGAAGAAAAATGCAAGCTGATGCTGGTGTCATCTGGAACTACTTCAATCAAGATGACTTTTTGCCTCTAAATATGAGCATAACAGATGATAACTATTTCCAACAATTATCTGAAGAAATTGTCAAAGTTTGGGTGGTGTCTTTGGCAGAAGTCAGAATCTACTATTTGGATTGCTCCTTTATTTTGCTTAGCAGGAAAGTAATGAAAACATCCTCAGCCACAGAATTGAAGAGGGTGATTAGCTTGATGAAGGACAAGGATACAAGTACAAGGATGTAGAAGGAAATGATGTCTGAAAGGTTGAGAGAAAGGAATGAAAGACATGCAAGAATAAAGGCTTAGAAGGAAGAAAGGGAAAACCAGTATGCCAGGGAGATTGAGAGGTTTGAACAGAGATCAAATGAGCTCAAGGCAAGGGGGCTGAGCAGAATCTCAAAAGATACACATTTTTTAAACATTCAAATTGGCAGATTTTCAAGGTTTAGAGTTAGTTACCTCAACAGTTACTCATTGGATGAATGGCTTAAGTTGGTAGAAGCCTTAAGAGGAACATAAATAATTGAAGAACTCCAAGTGCTAGTAAATCTCAATGACCTCATTAGGAAAGAACCAGGCTATGAAAAATTCACCCAGTGTCTGTAATGTTTGAACTGATGTAACTACTAAATATATAAAAATTTGTATTTGTCAATTTTTATGTATTTGATTTAAGCTTAGGGTTATTCTTGTTATCAGGAATGACTTTGTAATAAGCAATCTTCTCACAAATTGGGGGATATTGTTGTGCAAGACATGTCTGTACAATAATAAGACTAATTCACATTGACAACCCTAAGATTAAGTTGTTTGATAATCAATTTCGTATTCTATATTATATTTCTTGAGTCTATAAAAAGGTTAGAAGATTAGATTGGAGAATTTTTTCTGTGAACGGATTCAAGCTAAGAAATAAACTCTGGAAGAAGATCAAGCCATGGTCATGCCTTACAGAAAAGTGTGGAAGCTTGGAGTTGAATAAAACTGTTCTATGAAAAATGTTCTAAGTCAATATATCGACAAGTCACAGATCAAGTCATTCGAGAAGTCCAGAATGACTTATCGAGAAGTCCAAAATGACTTATAGAGAGGTCTCAGAGATATGGACAAGTCAAATGAAGATGCAGAGAACTGGAGATATTGACAAGTCATTTATGCATCTAGAGAACTCAGAGATATCGACAAGTCAAATGAAGATGTGAAGAATTGGAGATATCGACAATCAATTTCTCATATAGAGATCTCAGAGATATCGACAAGTCAAAATTTATATATAGAGATCTCAGAGATATCGATAAGTCAATTCTACATGTAGAGATCTCAGACATATCGACAAGTCATTTCACATGCAAGAATCTGGAGACCTTGACAAGTCAAGTATACCTATAGAGAACTCAGAGATCTCGATAAGTCATTATACTAATCGAGATGTCACTTCTCTATAGACCAAACTGGAGATCCCGACATGCCTCTCAAATATATAATGCAGACAAGTTAAAGATTCAAGATTATCAGTCAACAAATGATCTATCAACTAGATTGAAAAGTCTACAAAGTAGATGGGAGAATATAAGATCAAGGGCCAAGATTAACTGGACAAAGAATGGTCACAAACCTGCAAGATTTTGCATAAATTTGCTAAGCTAGAAATGGAAATAGAAAAGGTTGCTTTAGAAAGTAGTTTAGTACATTTTAGTGCAAGTCTTGTAAACCCGTGCTGCTAGTCTATAAAGCATGCATTGGTCCTTAGTTTACAAGTAACAAATAAATTTAAATTTTCTTGTATTCTCTCAAGATAGAAGCTGAGTTCTTATTTTTTTAAGAACACAGAATTCGTAGCAAGACATACTTAATTAATACAAATTAAGTGAGTTTTGAAAATACTGTGCTTGTTGATTTATTTATGTAAACATAATAACTCTGCAAAATCTAAACTGTTTTGTTAACCTAAAATCCAAACAAATTCGAAAAGGCTACAAATCCAAAAAACACATTCACCCCCCTTTGTGTTACATTCAATATTTTACATTTTATCCCTTTTATTCCTATATAACCTAGTATTATTTTTACACGTTTTTTTATTCTTATAAGCCATATAATTTTATTGATTTTTATAGGTTGAAATCCTTATAATTATGTTTTAAAATAAATATGTTCATACACTGGCCCAACTAAATAGGTTCCAAAAAATATAAACCACAACAAAGTTAATAGACCATGTGTTTAAATTAGAATATTTTTAGTTAGATTTTTTTAAGTTGTTGGTGGAATTCTATTTTAATAAATTAATATGGATATTATAGACACCGTATTTTTGTTTTACCCCTAGATAATAATGTAATTGTTCAAACCGTACTATGATTACAATTTTATTTTTGATTGGGTACCTGGTTTCATCATAGTAAGGTTACGCCGTATTTTGGTTTCACCCCTATTTTTTTTATTTCATATAGAGTTCTATGTTATCTTTTAATGAAATATAAAACTGTCAAAATCATATTATAATTACGATATTTCTATTTTTCATAGATTTTTTTTATCAAAATAATAAAGCTATTTGAATCATAGTATGATTACAATATGATTACAATACTTCTATTTCCCGTAGAGCTCTATATTATTTTTTAACGATACAGTATCTGGTTTCACCGTATTTTCGTTTAAATCTGACCAGATTTAGTAGTACTAGATTTTACTATGTTTTGGTTTACTATTTTTTGGTTTCACGCTTAATTTCGTAATATAATTCCAATACTTCTACTTCCCGTATAGTTCTATATTATTTTGTGGTTGAAATAATAAATTTGTTCGGAACATGTTTTTTATTTATAATACTTTAATTTTTCTTAGATATCTGTATTACCTTTAATAATAAATTATTTAATTTTATCATACCGTCAATATATTATGTTAATTATATTATTATAAATAAATTTAGAAAAAAATGGCCCCGTACTTCACACGAGTTATATCTTCTGGTTTATAATAAATTAAGAAATTACATTTAAATGTCACGCCTGAACTTGACTTAATTCCTATTTATTTCATCTCTGTCATTCGTAATTAACTTAAATGTCACTCTATAGTCGATATACATTAATTAATCAATTCTGTTTTAATCTATATATATTATAATAGCAGGGGAGTGGATCGGAAAACTCTCAAAACATTCCAAATCATTTTCTTGAATTCTTATTTTTTGACTTTTTTATTTTAAAAAATGTTCTTTGCATTTAATAGTATCCTAATAGTCATTTATTACACCTATTAATTATGTATTAAGTATACTTTATTTTTTAACTATATAAAAGTTTAGCAAAGTTACTTTTTGCCATTATAATTATAATTTCAATATAAATTATTAATTACTAATATAATAATGATTATTTTAAGGTGGAATGATGATCAATTGATTTATATTGTGTCATTTTTTATTGTTCATTAAGATCTCGAAATTTTTCCATGCTCATGCATTAGTTAAGAAGAAAACGAATTTCATTTCACATTTGAAAACGGAGAACGGAGATGTAGTATCAGATAAGGAGGGCATGCATAGTGTGGTGTTCGAGTATTTAATAGAGTCTTTGCTGGGCAGGTTCATAGTACTGTGATTGAAGAGAAAGATGAAGGTAATTATATACCGAAGAGCTAAATATAAAGCTTGTGGTTGAGCTAAGTTTCGATGAGTTTACATTGGCAATTAAGCAAATGCATCTGGATAAGGCTTCTGGTCCTGATGGTCTTAAGCCAGCTTTTCTTCAATACTTTTGGAATAGTCTTGGCATGGAGGTGTTTAGAAGTTGCATGGAGTGGTTAGAAAGGTGTTCTTTTCCTGCTGAGCTTAATGATACAAATGTGGTGCTTATTCTGAAGAAAGACAATGCAGAGTGTATGAAAAACTTAAGGCCTATAGAATTTTGCAATGTATTATATAAAATACTTGCTAAAGTTCTTGCCAATAGATTAAAGTTGATACTCCCGGGTCACATATCTGAAAATCAGTCTGCGTTTGTTCCTGGTCGTAATATTGTAGATAATGTTCTACTTGCTTTTGAAATTATTCACTTTATGGAGGGGAAGAATTCGGGTACAGATGGAGAAATAGCGTTGAAGTTGGACATTAATAAGGCATATGCCCGTGTGAATTGGCTATATTTGAGGAGAAGAATGGTGCGGATAGGATTCTGTGCAAAATGGATTGAGTGGGTTATTCTTTGTATGAGTACTGTGCAATACAATGGTTATTTTAATGGTACTCAGGTTGGTCCTATTATACCTAAACGTGGTTTGAGACAGGGTGATCCGTTATCACCATATCTGTTTCTTTTGTGTTTGGAGGGTCTATCTCAGTTGATCAAGAAAGCAGAGTTAAATGATGAATTTCATGGATGCCAAGTGTGTCCTAATGCACCAGCTATTACACATTTGTTGTTCGCAGATGACAGTTTTTTGTTTTTCCGTGCCAATACTGCTGAAGCTAATAGAGTGAAGGAGATTTTCATTAGGTACAAATTATTATCTGGTCAAGCAGTTAATTTCCAGAAATCAGGAGTGTTTTGCGGTGGCAATGTTCGAAGAGATAAACAGAGAGAATTATCGGTGATTTTGGGTGTTTGGGATGATCTAGCAAAGAGCAATTACCTTGGTTTACCCTCGTTGATTGGAAGGTTAAGGAAATCTGTCTTTAATTTTATTAAAGATAGAGTGTGGAAGATGATTCAAAAATGAAATGCTAAATTACTGTCTCCTGCATGAAAGGCTGTCTTGATTAAAAGTGTAGCTCGGACCATTCCGTCATATGCTATGTCGTATTTTCTTCTTCCGCAATCAATCTATTAGGAGATAGATAGATTACTCAATGGTATTTGGTGGACGTCTGGGGGTTCAAATTCGAAGGGCGTTCATTATTTAGCATGGGATAGAATGAGTATGGAAAAATTGAAGGGAGGGTTGGGCTTTCGAAACTTGACTGGTTATAATTTAGCTGTGCTGGGGAAACATGTATAGAATTTTATTAATTATAGTGGTACGCTGGTTGCAAGAGCTTTCAAAGCAAAGTGTTTCTAGAATTCCC
Source organism: Apium graveolens (assembly GCF_009905375.1). NCBI lineage: Eukaryota > Viridiplantae > Streptophyta > Magnoliopsida > Apiales > Apiaceae > Apium > Apium graveolens. The sequence goes on from NC_133653.1 coordinate 37,253,558, forward strand.
ATATCCTTCAAGCAAGGAAAATGAAAGGTGCCAGTTTTAATTTGTCTGGTATTTGGCAGGCAAAGGAGGAGATTAAGAAAGGTTTTTGATCGGTATTAGGGGATGGAAGTATCATTAGGTGTTTACCGACCCTTGGTTAAGAGCAAAGATAATTATCTGGTTGAAGATAAGAATAATAGTGTATATGGAGATACTAAATTTTGCCATTTCCTCAAACATGATGCTCGTGTGTGGGAGGAGAACCGTGTTAAAGAGGTGTTTGATGAGGTAGATGCCAAAGCCATCTTATAAACGAGAACTCTATAGAATGCAGCTCATGACAGAGTAGCTGTAACACCCTCCAAACCCGGGTCAGAAGTTTGGGGCTCACAACACACAAACCATAATATATAAACTGTATATAAAATATTATATGCATTGACCCTTCTTCACACAACTATGGATCGCAACCGGTTAAAGTATGAAAACAAGCCACAACCTTAACTTTTATTACATCGTACCAAATCCCAACTAGTTCAACTTACAATGGCTATTGATATCGTACTTACAATCTTACATGACTCATTTACTATGTAAAGCTCCTGCTAGCTCGGTCCAACTTAACCGGAAACCCTAACTCGCACACTGTACAGGGAATTCTCGTTACCAACAATTTCCTTTTCAACTGTTGAAAACATAAAACGATTTGCAAGAGTGAGTTAACTAGCTCAACAAGTCATAATAGCAATAACTGAGGTGAAACAATAACCAATTGAAATGATTCATAAGAAGTTAATTTTCTGAATAGGCAATGATTAGAATTGGATATTCACTTTTCATTTTAAAAACCAAGGTTAGGCTGCCGATCAGTCAGTCACTAACCCCGAGTAATGCTCCCAGCTTTGCTCTATATACTGGATCCAAGGCACACATTGGCCTATTATGACCACGAATCTGGTCCGACCACGAACCTGGTCCACATTTATAAAATCATCCAATTCTAAAGCAATTCAATATGATAAGCAATGTAAATCAATAAGATGAATTATAAACCACATTTATCTTGAAGCGTAGGATGATTCACAATACCATGAAGGCATAACAGGGAATTCAAAAAGATTGGCTTTCAATCAAGGAAAGAATCAGAAAGTAGGAGACCAAGGGTTCAAGGGTTCAAGGGTTCCAAGAATTGGTCTTCTGTTAAACAAGGAATAAGGGTTGGTATGTTAAGAAATTCAATATTAGAAATCAGTATGTGGTAGATTTGTATTTGTGGAGTAGTATCGTATGTGTATGGCTCGTATCTGGGAATTCAATAATCAATGGTTTATGAAGAATAAGGCTTATGGCTCAAGATCAATAAGAATCAAGGTTCAAGGTTAAATAGTTTAAAGCACTTGCAATATAAAACATGAGTTATTTTGAGTAATAGCGACATGTTATGAAACAGTTCGAAAATATTTGCAATATATCTTGAAGAAGGTTCAGAAGTACTTGCCTTATTACCGATGATTTCCAACTTTACTTGTACCCATATAACAGTTTTACTTTTCCATCACTTTCCTTTTTTTATGTGCCTTGCTTCTATTGATCGATCACTTGCTTTCTTTTTCTACACTTCCGTTCTATTTACTGATCACTGGCTTCCTATTCTATGCCTCGCTTACTCTGCTAGACATCACAAGTATCTATCAACACTTGTTAGGAATATGTGTATTAGTTTGATGATAAGTTAAACAAAACACTTAAGTAGAAGTCTAGTGTTTGTAGCCTCAACGGATAAGACCATTTTGCCTATCCGTTGATGGAGTAGCTTTACTTAGAAATAAATTTAGTATTGTAGCACATTTCAGTTTCTATATTTAAGTTATAATTCTTAGATATTGTGGGAAATTATAAGTCATATTGACTACTAGTGGATATGCAAATAGGAGGGCTAATTGTAAATATTTCATGCCTTGTAATTTTGTATAAATGAAGTAGTATCATCTGATAAATTAAAGGCCTTCAACGGATGAGAAACAAAGCTTCAGCGGATGTCTCTAAAGCTTCAACGGATAACATCCATCAACGGATGAGTGCATCAACGGATAAAGCTTCAACTGCTAATGCATCAATGGATAAAGCCATCAACGGATGAAAGCTTCAACGGATGCTCAGTTCAATAGCAGTTGACAGTGACAATTCATAAGCTGACAGAGGCACATGGGTTGACAGAGACAATCGGAATGTGGTAGCCTCTTGGAGGAATCAAGAAAATGCAGCATTTTCATTCTGGTGCAAACAAGGAAGTACTCAAAGATTCATAGATTATCCTAGATTGCATTGGATAGAGAAATGAAGAAGAAACATGTGAAGAACCTTTTTAATTGTATTTGTACTTTTGTCGTCACTTGTAAAACTTGGTGATATATAAACCAAGTTGCAGCTAGTAATTAGAGTGTGAATTTTTCCAGAGCTGTTTAGAAAAAATCCAGAGAGAAAATCATCTAATTTGTACTAGGACGCAGCTGTGATCAATTCTTTGAATCACAGATTTTCTGAAATATACATCTCTGGTGGAACAACAAACCACCAGAAAAGTTTTTGAAGCCTTTGTGTTCTTTATATTTGTGTCTTGAATATATATCTGTCTGCATCGGCTCAAAGCAATTCACACACAACTGTTCATCAAAACACTTAGCCTTTAAAACTGCTCAAAACTTGAAAAAGTTTTGAGATTTACATTCAACCCCACTTCTGTAAATCTCATTGTTAGTTCCTTGGGAATAACAATTGGTATCAGAGCAAGCTCTTAACTTACAAAGAGTTTAAAGATCTATTCTACTTGTGGCGCCCTCCAAACCCGGGTCAGAAGTTTGGGGTCCACAACACAAACACAATATATCAACCTGTATAAGAAATATTATTTATAATGACCCTGCTTCACAAAACCACGGATCGCAACAGGTTAAAGTTTGAAAACAAGCCGCAACCTTAATTATTACATCGTACCAAATCCCAACTAATTTAACTTACAATTGATAATAAAATCATTCTTACAACCTTGCTATCTCACTACTGCCATAAGCTCCTGCTAGCTCGATCAATCATAATCTGGAATCCTAGCTCGAACATTGAACTGGGAAACCTTGCTATCAACCGTATCCTTCTTAACTGTAGAATATATAAAAATATTCGCAAGAGTGAGCTAACTAGCTCAGCAAGTCATATTATCACTAACTGAGGTTAGACAATAATAAATGAGATGATTCAAAGGAATCAAGTTTCTTGTTAAACAACCAATAGAATTGGATATTCATTTTAAGTTTTTAAAACCAAGGTTAGGCTGCTGATCAGTCACGCACTAACCCCGAGCAAAGCACACAATACTGCTCTAACTACTGGATCCAAGGCACACATTGGCCTAACTTGACAATCGATATGGTCTGACCACGAATCTGGTCCATACAAAGAAAACTATCCAATTCTAAAGCATTTCAATATGATAAACAATAGAGTTCAATAAAACCAGATCATAATCAATAACCATAAAACATTTGTAAAAGAGCATGGTAAAAGTTCATAGTTACCAAAAAGGGTATGTCAAAATACATAAAAGAAGTGGCCTCCAGCCGGTAGGATAATCGGGTATTAGTTGAATAGTGTTTTTCCAAAGTTTTAGTGCTTTGATATCACAAGGTATGGTTAAGTATAAAAGTTTCTGTATATATAAACAATTTTGTTCCAGTGTTTGGTATATGATGGATATATATTTGTGGAGTAGTATCGTATTTGTGTGGTTTAATATTTGGTAAATCCACAAGAAATGGTTTACAAAGAATAAGGCTTACGGCTTAAAGATCAAATGGTGTGGCTCAGGTTCAAGGCTGGAGGATTCAAAGTATTTCCAATATAAAACAGAGCTATTTTGAATATTAACAATAGGTCACAAGAGAATTTAGAAATATTTGCAATAAATCTCGAGAAAGGTTTAGAAGTACTTGCCTTATCATAATTGATTCCAACCTCACTTGTACTTGTCTACGACTCTATTCAACCACCATTCATCTGTTTCTCCTATGCCTTGCTTCTAATCTCTGCTCACTTGCTGTATTTTCTATATGTCAATTCTATTTTCTGATCACCTGCTTCTCTTTCTTACGCCTTGCTTACTCTGCTAGGCATCATAAGTATCTATCAATATTCCACTCATACGATTCTGTTCAACACATACTTCTATCTACCCTTCGTTTCACCCAAATCCGATTAACGGATTGAAAGTTACGCCATAAACAGTAATCATCGAATATATAAACCGACAGTCAATCAACAAGTCACACATAATACATCACGTAATCAATGACATATCATTTATAAAGACATTTCGGGTCATAAATAGGCTTTCTGGTATTTAAAATGATTTTTTTTAAAACATTTTTCGGAATTAAAACAGGTCGTTGGATCAATTTCGGAATAATAAACAGGGTTCGGTTGGCCAATTCTGGCTCCGAAACAATTTTAGAATAATTATCGAGCCTTGAAAATAATTTAGAATAATATTTTAAAGCTCGAAACTATTTTTCAAAATTTTTAAATCATTTTTAAATAATTAAATCTAATTAAATAATTAATTAAAAATCAATTAATAATTAATTAAATCAATTAATCAATTATTTTTTGAATTAATTGACTAATTAATCAATTAAAAATTAACTGAAATTAATTAACTAATTAATTCAGATTTATTTGTGAATTAAAAATAATTTTCGGAATTAAAATAATAATTTTTAGAATTTTCAGAAATTAAAAACGGATTTTTATAATAAAAATAAATAGGAAATATGATTTTTAAACATTTTTAAAATAGGAATCCAATTTTTGCAAAGTCTGAAAACTTCAGGGACTAAACTTCATCATCTACAAAACTACAGGGACTAAACTGAAATTTTGCAGTCCAGTCGCCGAAAAACACAGGGGTGGCCGGAGAACACGATTCCGGCCTCCTCACCTTGCCACAAGCTCCAGATCACATCTACGGATTACCAGGAACATAACCATGCAATCAAATCGATCTAACAATCCCTGAGTTGGCCGGAATTTGGCCGTGAAGTTTGCCAGTTTCCGGCGAACTTTGGAAATATTCAAAACACAACTCCCTTCTCTACAGACCTCGTTGATTCATGAAACTTATACGACTGGATTGCAAATTTTACAGAGAACACAATCCACTATATCACAACATCAATCTATTCCAGAATAAGAAACCCCCAAATTTCAATTAAGAACATTCATACGGGTTATAAACCCAAATTTTGAAATTCGAAAATCCAACTCAAATTTGAACATGTTATTGGACTCCAAATCAGACGTATAATATACCAAAATCATCAGGAAAACAAGCTCTACAACATGCAATCATCAAATCATACAAACAATCATCCGAACAAAAATTCATATTTTTCATGAAAATAATTCGAAAATAATTAAATTTATAAAAAATCAACCTTTGATTCTGCAGTAAAACAGGTCCTGGAATCTGATAGTACTCCTTGAGACCTTCAAATTGGTTACTCCAACTTTCCAAACGGATTTCACTAACACCTTGAATTTGTGGTTTGATTCTCAGAAAGGTTTATGAATATATGATTTTTCTCTGTAAAAATTATATAATTATCTGTCTGCAAATGATTTTGATACGAAATAAAATACGGTAAAAGGCTATTTATAATTACGGAGAATTAGTATCCTGTTGGATCATTCCGGATATAAAACGGTACGTTTATTTATAAAAACTGATCCAAACGGTATCGGTTTTCGGGATAATTATCCAAATCAGTACAATTTGTACTGCGGTCTTGGTCTCAGCGCCTGGTTACACGTACTACGAGGTGATAATTGGGATAGTTTAATAAAAAGCTCCCGTTTATCGAAAATACGGGTTTTATTGATTTACCGAAACGAATATTGTATCGAAAATGTTGCGCCGGGACCCGCGCAGGACAAACCATACGCCGGATCGCAAAAGTCGAAACACGGAAAATGCTCGGAATATTGCAATTAGGTTAGGAAGGAGTTCTCGGAAGAGTTTCGGGTTCTAAAAACGTAAAAACGGTTAACGGTGGTTGGTTCCCGTTTTCATAAAATAGGTTTTAAATACCCGGAACAAGAGTTTAAAAAAAAATCCATATGATTCCTATAAATTCATAAATTAACATAAAAATAATTAGGAAGATATGACAATTATCTATATTTTATTTTGGACATAAAAAATTGAAATACTCAATTAATAATATTTTTAAACATCCAAACATATTTAACACTTTACAAATAATTCACAAAATAGATACTGAACATACATACTAATTATTTATTAGCAAAAATAATTACACGATATATCCCGGATATTACACTACTAACATCATGAGTAAGAAGGATATTGGTGTAAAGATTCCAATCCTGGAAAGAGATAATTATCATCACTGGAAAGCGAAGATGCATCTACATCTTTTCTCTCAAGATGAAAGCTACATCAACTGCATTGAAAATGGTCCCCACATCCCTCACAAGGTGGCCATAGCTGCAACTGCCACAGTTGCTGTTGGACAGTCTATTCCCAAGCCAAAAGCAGAATGGACTGATGAAGATATTGAAGAGGTTCACAAGGACAAGAAAGCCATGAACATTCTGTTTAATGGCCTAGATCAAGATATGTTTGATAATGTCATTAACAGCCAAACTGCTAAGGAAATTTGGGATACTGTGCAACTTATCTGTGAAGGTACTGAACAAGTCAGAGAAAACAAAATGCAGCTTCTCATTCAACAGTATGAATACTTTCATTTTGAAGAAGGTGAATCACTGAATGATACCTTCAATAGATTTCAGAAACTGTTGAATGGATTGAAGCTGTATGGCAGAGTGTACCAAGTCAAGGATTCCAACTTAAAATTTCTGAGATCTCTACCAAAGGAATGGAAGCCTATGACTGTTTCACTAAGGAATTCTCAAGATTATAAGGACTTCACACTTGAAATATTATATGGAATTTTGAAGACCTATAAACTTGAGATGGAGCAAGATGAGCTGTTGGAAAAGGGAAAGAGAAAAGGTGGATCAGTTGCACTTGTAGCTGACAATGAAAAGACTGAAGCCAGGAATGAAGAAAAAACAATGCCAAGTCTTAAAATTGGCACAAGCAAATCAGAATCAAGCAAGGGAAAGGACCAAGTAGCTGAGGTTGAAGATAGTTCCAGTCAAGATAACTCTGATGATGTTGATGAACATCTGGCTTTTCTGTCCAGGAGGTTTGCAAAGATGAAATTCAAGAAAAATGCTAGATTCACTAAGTCAAACAAAGAACATGGTGGACAAATCTAAGTTCAAATGTTATAACTGTGGCATAAGTGGACACTTTGCAAATGAGTGTAGAAAGCTAACCTCTGATAAGAAGAAATTTGAGCAAGTGGATTATAAAAAGAAATATTTCGATTTCCTCAAACAAAAGGAAAGAGCTTTTCTGACTCAGGATGACTGGGCAGCGGATGGATCCAATGAAGATGATGATATGGAATATGTCAACTTAGCCCTGATGGCCAATTCTGATGAAAATGAAACTAGTTCATCAAGCAAACAGGTAATTACTACTGACCTCTCTCAGCTTTCTAAAATTGAATGCAATAAAGCTATAAATGATATGTCCAATGAATTATATCATTTGCGTGTTTCCCTTAAATCACTAGGTAAAGAAAACACAAGAATTAAAGAGAATAATTTATTTTTAAGTGATAGGAATGTTGTGTTAGAGGGTAAGGTAATTGAGCTTGAAAAGATTAAAATCAAATGCTTATCTGTTGAGAGTGAACTAGAAGAATCTGTCAAGAAAGTAGAAATTATTTCTAAACAATTAGAACATGAACAAGATGTAATCAAGGCCTGGAAAACATCTAGAGATGTTAGTGCTCAGATTGTCAAGGTTCAAGGAATTGAATCACTCTGTGAGAATGCCTGGAAGAAAAACAAAAAGGAAGTAGAATTAATTGATGGATTGTCAAAGGATGTGGAATCAACGGATGATGAAAGTTATCCGTTGAAGGAAGAAAAGGAGCATCCGTTGAAGGCTCATCAATTAAAACAGGCAAGTGATTCTGAAAAGAACAATTTGAAAAATCTCAATAAGAAGTTTGGTTCAAATTCCAAGAACTTTGTCAAAGAAGAAGCTAGCACATCCAAAGATGTCAGTAAGGTAAATATAGGACACATGACTTCTTAGTTGAAAAATAGGCTTCAGATGGTTGAGGATAAAAAGGAAACTAAAAGGAAATCTAATAGAAATGGGAAGGTAGGGATTAACAAACACAACAATTACACACCTGATAAGTATGCTCCTAGAAAAAGTTATGTGCATTGTAAAAGTGTTAATCATCTATGTGCTAACTGCAAGTCTGTTAAGAATGCTCCCATGCCTTTAACTCTTTCCATGCCTAACATGTCTATGTCACCTCTGCATGCTATGCCTGTTATGTCTCAACAGAATCCTCATGCACATCTTGCAACCATGCCATATGTTAATAATCCTTATTTTGCTGCACTCAGTATGCCTCAAATGCCATACAACATGCCTATGTGGAATAACGTGTTTGCACAATCTATGCCTTATCAAATTCAACCAAATGTGCTAAATGATTCTGTGACTAACCCTACACTTCAACCAACTACATCTGAGATCAAGGTTGACCCAAAGTTACCTAAGTCAAAAGATGCAGGAGGTATGAAGTCTAGGAAAAAGACTAACAAGGCTGGACCCAAGGAAACTTGGGTACCAAAATCAACTTGATTTGATTTTGTTGTGTGCAGGGAAAAAGAAGGAATCTATGGTACTTGGACAGTGGTTGTTCAAGGCACATGACAGGAGATTTCACCCTGCTCACAGAGTTCAAGGAGAGAGCTGGCCCTAGCATAACCTTTGGAGATGACAGCAAAGGGTTCACTATGGGATATGGCTTGATTTCAAAAGAAAATGTCATCATTGATGAAGTTGCATTAGTTGATGGTCTCAAACACAATCTATTGAGCATCAGTCAACTATGTGACAGAGGGAATACTGTTTCCTTCAATTCTGAAGCCTGTGTTGTCACAAGTAAGAAGGATAACAAAGTGGTTCTAACTGGAGTTAGAAAAAGAAATGTGTACTTGGCTGACTTCAACTCTATAGATGCAGAATCAATTACTTGTCTTTTCAACAAAGCAAGTCCAGATGAAAGTTGGCTGTGGCACAAGAAGCTGTCCCATTTGAATTTCAAGACAATGAATGATCTAGTCAAAAAGGACTTAGTTAGAGGAATGCCTCTAGTGGAATTCTCAAGGGATGGACTGTGTGATGCTTGTCAGAAGGGAAAGCAAAAGAGAGCATCATTCAGTAAGAAGCTTGAATCAGCAATTGATGAACCATTACAACTGCTACACATGGATCTTTTTGGACCAGTCAATGTATTGTCAATTTCAAGGAAAAGATATTGCCTAGTGATTATAGATGATTTCTCAAAGTTTTCATGGACCTACTTTCTTGTATCAAAGGATGAAGCTAGTGAAATCATTATCAATCACATCAAGCAAGTCAAGAATCATCCAGATTTCAAAGTAAGGAATATTAGGAGTGACAATGGAACTGAGTTCAGGAATTCTACCATGAGGTTGTTCTGTGAAGAAAATGGGATCATGCATGAGTTCTCAGCTCCAAGGACTCCACAACAGAATGGTGTGGTGGAAAGGAAGAACATATCACTAATTGAAGCTGCAAGAACAATGCTTGAAGAGTCAAAACTCCCAACATACTTTTGGGCTGAGGCTGTTAACTGTGCATGTTACACTAAGAATATTTCTCTAATCAATCAGGCAAAAGGCATGACTCCCTATCAATTGTTCAAGAGAAGAAAACCAACCTTAAACTTTCTTTATGTCTTTGGATGCAAATGCTACATTCTAAGGAATCAACCTGATCACAAAGGGAAGTTTGATGCAAAGGCTGATGAAGGGATATTTGTTGGTTAATTTGCTGGAAAATTATATAGGGTCTACAATCTAAGAACCAACATTGTTATGGAATCTGTGCATGTTGTATTTGATGATAAAAAATTGATGGACAAACAGATGAGGGACATCATGAAGGACTCATATTTAACAACATTGAGATATATTGTGATGATAGTGAAGATGAGAATGATGGAGAAGGCACCTCGAAAAGGATTCAAAATCTGCCTTTGGATAATGCACAAAATGCTGCATCAGTTGAAAGTCATAATTTAGCATCCGTTGATAGAAGTAATACAACATCCGTTGAAAGACAAAGTGCATCATCCGTTGAAGTACATAATGAAGCATCCGTTGATCATAGTCCATCAACGAATAATTAATTTACTTCATCAGTTGATAGAACTCCCAGTTCCTTTCAAAGGATCAGTAACTCAATTTTTGGAATTTTTGAAACCCTTATGAATAGTGTTTTGCTGATTATGCTGAATAAGAAAACTTTTCATGCCACACTATGTAGGGGTTCTTTTATTGATCTTCTGGGATATTATTAGTACTCTATGTGGTATATAAGTGTATGTAAAGATCGTCAGAATCCAAATCCGAACACTTTAATTTTTCTCGAAAATCCACCAGATACCGAAAGAATTGAGTATAAGGTAACATGATTAAAAGGATTTAAATTCAAAGATTATAAGAGAGGACCATAAAATGAATATAATGTATTGAGAAAGGTTAAGGGAACCCAAGTAATAAGATCCCGGGTATGATCCCTCAAACAATAAATGAGAACGAAAGTTAAGCGAACTGTATAACAGATCAGCGGTCATTAGCCAAGTGATTAGGAGTTAATCAAAGAGTTAATGGAGGGTGATGTCATCTCACCAACAAGAAGAGGACAAGTGTGGGATGATGACATTAGGGGATGACTTAAGCATGACAAAAAAGGAGGGATTAGTTGGTTGATTGTGAACCATTCATTCTTTACCATAGTAAAAAGTTAATTAAACAAACAAAAGGATGTCAACCAAGCAAAACAAATCAAAAACACAAAACACAAAGTTGACCTTCATTATCCAACAAGAAGCTCTCGACCTTTTGTCCAATATTTCAAAGAAAGAAAAATTCAAATTCAAGTTCCAAGCTTTGTTAATTGGTGAGGTAATTATTCAAGGTTCCTTATGTATAGATATAGTTATTCTATGAATCTAAGCTTCCATTTCCTTCACAATCTCTTCCAATAATTCAAGGAAGAAGATGGTGAATAGTAACTTTCAAAAAATAACTTTAGTTTTCTTGAATTTTTATGAAAGTTTAAGGTTATACAAGCAAGGATCAAGGTTCTTTAGGCATTCAAAGCTCTTGGGTTGCGTTAAGAAGCTTCAAGAAGGTATAAACTCCAAACCCTAGCTTTAGTTTTGAGTATTTAGGAATGGTTATGATTGATATAGTATATGTGAAGCATGATGCTTGTTTGTTTAAAGTTTGGTTGAGTTTGTAGAGATTTTGATGGTTGAATCTTGGTAATTAGTTAATGAGCCTTAATATGGTTAGTAGCTTTTGTTGTGATTGAATGAGTTGGTTAAAACATGAAGTAATGGACTGATGTGGTGAGGTTTGTAGGGATTTTGGGTTGTAATGTTGATTGTGGGTTGATTGTGGATTGATTTGGAGTTGTACAAATTTGGTAATCGCGTAAACATAGCCGTCGTAATGTCCGATTATCCTAGACTGTTTTTGTTCATAACATCAGAACCCGAGAACTCACTGTTAGGTTTTTACCATTGCCATGATTAGAGAGTTCGTGTTACGAGCTTCGTTTTGATATGTGGTACGCTTGAATCCAATGTACGGTTTAGGAGAAACGACCGTTTTAAGTAACGGCATTTTGCAAATGAACCATTACCCCTCGCCTTACTTTAAAACATTGGTTAAGGACCTTAAATGACTAATTGGGGTATGAAACAATTATTTAAAGTGGATAGGGCAGTTGGTAGGGTTACTCGCGAAAGAATCGTCTTAAAACCCGTAATGGTTAATTTATTAAAAATGGTGGAGCCGAGGGTACTCGAGCGACCTAAGTAAATTGTTAAGCGCGAAACCGAACATTAGGGTCTAATTGGTTAAAGTCTAGTTTCTTAAGCGACCGGGGTTTAATTCCAACTTATGTGGTTGTTCATAGGTTATCGGACCCACTCTAAGCTTAAGTCTATCCGGGAGCACTCAGGCAAGTTTTCTACCCGTTATACTGTTGTTGTGATGTAAATATATGGATATGCATTATCTTGTGATAAGTGCATGATTGTTATTCGCAAATCTTGCGATATATTGGAGCATGCTCATATGGTATATATGCATGTCTGTTTCGTAATCTTGATATCTATTTGTTGATTCAAATGCTTATAGTTGCATAATACCTATGCTAGAGATAAGCAGTAGTTGCGTATACCCTTAGTATAGGGGACCCAAAGGTGAACATTTTCTAAACCGGGAGTCGATGTTCCCAAGTATATTATATACATATATATATATAGATATAGTTTTCAAAACTATTAATCGAATCAGGTTTATTCGATAACTTTATTTTTATTAATGAATATTACTTTGAATATTCATTCGAGGACTTATGACTCCGTTTATTTTAAATATTATTTTGAATATTCATTCGAGGACTTATGACTTGGTTGATTTTATTTAATGAATATTATCTTGAATATTCATTCGAGGACTTATGACTCCGCTTAATTATTAAATAATATTCTTTATTTTATTAAAAAATAATGTTTCGATAATCAAACTTATTTTCGATTATTCAAATAAAGATCGTACTTGCGTATAAGTATATCTTTGGTGATTTATTATTCATTTCAAGTATGAGTTTTAAAACTTCTACTTCAATTATTTTTATAAAGATTATCTTTATGGGAATATTATTTAAATAATAATATTCAGATATTTTCTAATATATCGGGACTGATTTACTTTATTAAATCAGCATTACTCCAAACACTCTTTAAAGTGTTTTCGAGTCTTCAAAATGATTTTTTAAAAGTTAGAGCGGATCCCAAAACTCATTTTTATATTTAAGATCTTCCTTTTAAAGGGGATTTAAATACTCGCTCAAAACCTGAGGGATCCGGCTCTGTGGTGTATTTTATATTCGCAACGAGGTTGCTGTTTTGATAAATGAATTGATTACTTACCCAAGGTTCGGGAAGTAAATCCATCTATTGAGTCGGCATAAGCAACATGGGCTCAGTGGGCGTCCATGAAAGTGTAAGTGGCTCAGTGTGAGTCCATCAAATGCATAAGTGGCTGAGTGGCAGTCCAGCATAAGTACCAATTGCGGCCAGGGTGATGACCAGTGGGGAATTCGTCCATCTACTAGTAGAAAAGGTTATTTATTGGTATCTTTGCCTGATCAGCAAGATATCAGGTTTATGCCAAGGTTTTCTCCTTTCCAAATTTATTGGATATTGCAACTCTGTTTATAATTTTCATAACAGAGGTTTTCAAGGAGTGTATGAAATATATATATATAGGTGTATATATATATCGGGACTTAATGAAGTATCTCGTAACTTCATTATTTATAATGATATTTCAAAGATTGAATCTATCCAAGTCTTTTCTTGTAGTCTCATCTATGTGATGAACTTTTGAAACTAATTATAACTTGAACAGTGGTAGTTCAAGTAGTATTCAGAAAAGATATAAGTATATTGGAGTATCTTGTAACTTCATCTTTTAAACTTATATCTAGTAAATGATTATCTTGTGCATGTCAAAGATTTTCAGAAAAACGTTGAGACAAAGTTAGATATATGAGATCACCTTACAACGATATTTTTATACAGTTATAAACTGGAACTCTGTGGATGTTATACATGTCAGAGGATTTCAAATATTGTGAAAAGTATATATATATATATATGTATATATATATATATACTGAATATTTTGCGACTTGGTCGCGTTAAGATATCAGCTTGGTTCATTTCTTCTTGACCAAGACTTTCATGAGTACTATGAGAATGCTCATATATTGTTAATCATTATACATATTATTTTGGTAGGGCTTGTTGCTCACCCTTGCTTTCTTCTTTCATCACACAACAACAGATATAAAAGATGAACAAGACCAAGCTTCCAATTCGCAAGCGGTTAGGAAACGTTCCGCAGTTTTCTGGAAGCGTTGATGTCGCCGTAGCTGAGGTTGGAGCTACCAATAGGCTAGGTTTTCAACTATTGATGAACCAGACTTATGTATAATATGAATTGTAATAATGGCAAGGAATATGTAAATTATTCAGAAACCCTTTTAAGGTGTAACGGTTTATAATTATGGAATAAAATGACTTGTATTACTTTTGGTATTCATCTCTGAGACTATAACTTGTGGTATGTGTGTGTGTATATTGTGGGGTCACAGTACTCAGTAGTTGGTTGACTGTTAAGATTAAGTATTGATAAGGGAAACAGAACTCGTGACAACTCGAATCCCCGACCCCGGATTTGGGGGTGTTACATTCATTATCCGTTGAAAGACAAATACATTTCTGGTAATTTTATCCTTCAACGGATAAAACTATATTAATATTCAACGGATAACTATTTACCTCATCCGTTGAAGTGTCACATCAGTTGTTTTAAGTAAGTGACAGCCGTTGATTCTTTTACTTAACCGTTGATACATATATATATACACAGTTGTATGTATTTATATTAAAGGCAGTTTTTAGAATTTATACAGTTTTCTATATTCTCAAACGGCTGTAATTTACTTAAAAATATTATCATTCTCCTTATATTTTAATTTGAGAAAGTATAAAAGCCCTTTGAATTCTTATTTTCACTTTACGCTTTCTTGCAATTTTTCAAAAGCTTTTAATCTCTTTCTCTCCCAAAACTCTCAACTTTTCTCTACAACCTCTACCCACTATAATGGCACTAGTAGTAAAGATAATGTCCCAGTCTGGATTTGTCTATGAGAAAAACAATTTCGTAGCTTTGGTGCAAAAGAATGAAGCCCACTCAGATTATCACAAGATGATGGACTTCATCAAAAACTATAAACTAAGCTATGCAATGATCGAAGCCCCAACTATTTACTGTGAGATAATTGAGGAGATTTGGACAACTGCAGAGTTCAACCCCACTGATATGACCATCACTTTCTCTCTCAAAGGTAAAGATTACTGTATTAACTGTGATGATATACAGTCTTGTTTCAAACTACCTGAGAACAATGCCATGACACCACACACTGATAATGATGTATCTAGCATGTTAGATTCCATAGGCTATTTTTTGATTCTTCTAGTTTAGGGAGTATTAGAAGAAAAGGCCTTAGGAAAGAATGGAGTTTTCTTGGTGATGCCTTTATCAAGGTTTTCTCTGGGAAAAATAGTAATTTTGATGCAATAACTTCATCTCTTGTTAATATGCTCTATATGCTAGTTTCTGATAGGTATTTTAATTTTAGCAACTATGTTATGCTAGAATTGGGTACCAGGTTAGGTAACAAAGCTAATAGACCTCATAACATCTACTATGCTAGATTTCTTTATGTTATTGGCTAACCATATTGCTGAAGATTTGGTCATAACCAATGAGAGTAATAAACTCAAATGCCGGGCACAAGAGAAAAGGGTCCTTGCAGACCTTTTGAGAATTAACCTCAACAATCAGGTGCCATTGGTATATTTACCAATAATGAATGCACCTCAGGTAAATGAGGTAAATACTTCTTCAACTCCCACTACTTCCAACCCCATTATTTCTATGCCTTCAAGAGTGGCCATGGAATCTGTGTCCTTGTCCCAACAGATTCCTACCAAGGCCACCAAATCTAAGGTTTCAAAACCAAAGTCAAAGAAAGCCACCTCTGTTGTTTCTCAAAAGACAACAGTTGTAACAACTACCATAAACCCTGAGGGGAGTGAACAGGGTGTGAGTGGTGAGGGGAGGGGTGAACATCAAGAAACCCCCCAGGATAGGGTAGGAGAGGTGAGTGGTTCACCAGCTAGCTAAGCCACAGTTTCTCAAAAGACTGTGGTGGTTGAAAAGGATTCAAACTCATCCCTAGTTGCATCCTCCCAAAAGGGTGCAACTATTGAAAATAGTCCCCAACCAGGGACACAGAACAAAAGAGGGAGGGACACTGAACTCACACATTCACCTGTAAAAGCCTTTACAAGAAGAAAGAGGGTCAAAACCTTAGTTTCCACACAGGGTGCACACACTGCACAGATACACCCACCTGTATCTATGCCTTCTCAAATTCAGCTTGATGTGACTCCAACAAATGTGGAGTCACAACCCCATTCTCTCAAAATTGACACACATCAATCACCAAATTCTCCATCACCATATCTGGATGTGGACATGATATTCACATCAATTCCTGATTCTCCCTCTTTACAACTCAGGGAGGAGCCCCACTCAAATACTGGTGATCATCATCTTTTAGATGATTTGTTGGATCATCAGCCAATTTTTTCAGACTTAGTTGAAAAATCTGTGTCACCTAAATTAAAATCAATCCACTTAGATTCAACAATTATGTCACTTTCAATTTCTACTTCTTTTCCTTCTTCAATGGATATTCCACATCCGTTGACAAGTGGTTGTTCTTCGACGGATAAGCTTAACAGCAGTTATCCGTTGATACCATCAGTTGCTACTTCAACGGATACTCCCTATCCATTGATAGTCTCTACACAAATAACTGAATCAATTCTAAGTATAGAAGACATGGTTACTGTACAATCACTTCTAGGATTGAGGGAATGGAGTGAAAATTTGAGTGAGAGGCTGGGTTGCTCTCAGGAAAAAGGAGAGCTTGAGAGTCTAAATATGCATGCTAATTCTTCCAGCATGGCAAGAGAAAGTGAGAGGAGTGCCACCTTAGTAGGTGAAGGTGAGGGTGTGAGGAGTGTGAGCCAGGGTGTAATATCCCATATTTTTAGATATTATTATTATAATTATTTGGAATTATTTATGTGATTTTATGTGAATTTTAGTGAATTATATGATAAGTGGAATTGATGTTTGTGTGTTTATATGTGATATTATTTGAGTATTTCAATTTTTATGTGCTCAAAATAAAATATGGGATGAGTCTGTTAGCTGTGTGTTACTTTATTGTTAATTTTGGGTAATTGTGGATACGAACCTTATTTGTATAATTAATTATTGAACGACATTATTTTGTTCTTAAAATGATTTTATTGATTATTTATTCTCATAAATGCTAAAATTATTTCTAAAATTATTTGTATTGTTTTATAATTTTATTTATTCGTTTTAGGAATTTATAAAATTTAGAAATCAATATTTTATTGATTATTTATCTTTAAATGATTGCCTGATTTCATCTAATTATAAAATCAGTATTAAATTCAGAAATGCTTCAAAAATCAAGAAAATTTTATTTTATTAACTTTTAAATATTTCGAGCATTTTAAATTTTTTTCGTCAATTTTCTGGCTTTTATTCACCCACATATTTATTCGTTTAATCGATAAATGCAGGTACGTTTCGCATCATTAAAAATGCTTTAAAGAATTATGAAGATTTTATTTATTTAATTTTTAATTACTTCGACAAATTTAAAAGTTATTTTGGGTAAATTTCGGAGTTATGATACTTGTAATTACCTTTCAGATATTCCAAAATTTAAGTATCGTGTTATTTGTTGGTTCAATAAGTAATAAAAAAACAAAAAGGGGGGGGGAAGATTATTCAATCGGGTATAACCCGTTTCTCTTCTCCTTTGTTCGTTGTCTCCCTACCCTTCTCTCTCAATCGATTCATGTCTCTCTCTGTCGATTCCCTCTCTGTCTCTCTCGATTTTCTTCTTTTCTCCTCTTTTCTTCCCTTCCTCCGCCCTGCTTTCGGTTTCTGGTAAGTTCGCCGTCACCCCTCTTTCTTTTTCCGGCGAAATCGCCGCTCTCCCTCCTGTTTATTTTCCGGTCGCTGCATGTATACATATATACTTGTTGTATGTATATGTTCTTGTGCGTGTGTGTGTATCAGTTTGTGTGTGTGTATACTGCTGTGTTTTGTTGCCCCTGTTTTCCAGTTCTGTATTTTTCCGGCCCCTGTATTCCGGTTGTGCTGCGGTGGTTGGCGCGTTGTTGTTACGCGCGTGTTATTGTTTTTCCCGAATTGAAATTGTTTTTAATTTTTTTTTAATTTGTTTCTCTGCAGGAATATTTTGAGTAATATGCGTGAAATAAAATATTATTTGGTTTAGGTTGATTTTTGCTTGTTAATTATAGTTATGAACTTGCTAATTGATATTGTGTAGTTTCGAGTTGTGTAAGTCAATACTTGGTTGAATTTCGCTTATATATTCTTAGGCGGATTGAATGTCTAAATGACAACTACTATTCTTGATTTTATAAAATCTGAAATTTCAGTTGGTACGGATGATTTCCGGGTTTTTAAGATTTATAACAAAGGTGTAGTAGTGTATAACTTGAGTTTTGGTTCGTTAAGTGATTATGGCTTGACCCGGTTAATATATGTTTAAGTTATAATAGTTTATGGTGGTTTTAAATTTCAGTCTTGGTATTTTGAGTTGTTCTACAAAATTTTCAGATTTATACATAGTTATTTGAAGGATTATTAGTGAGTTATATGCATGATATGTTGTGAATTGTGTTGTCAAATCCGTTTGGAAATAAGCTGAGTTCTTGTTAAATTCGTAGCTTTTAACTAGTTCATCGTATGATAATGATTTTCAACTCTCTGGAAAGATAATGGAATTATCTACAATTTTCATTCTTTGTGTTTTTCCAAATTCGGCCTGCAATTATGATAAAATCTGCCATTTGTAAAATCTGTCCTGTTATTTCAGTTTGATACATCCTGACTTCAAAAATTCGTAGTAAATTCATTATTTTAGCTATGACTTTGAACTATACCAATTTTAAAAGCTTAATTCAGGATCTACAATTGTTACTTATAGTTCATTAATCAATTCTATGATTTAAGAGTCTCAAATACTAAGTTACTTGCGAAAACAGGGCTGAATCTGCTTATGCAGCTGTGTATTTTAAAGTTTCTGAATTCGTTACTTGGTCATTTTTAGCGAGCCTTACCATTTTGGAAAGGTCGCTAAATATCCTACAACTTTTATGTTTTAAACTTTTCTGTTTAAGTTCATCTAGGTGTTGTAAAATGTCATTCTTCCGAGGCTGGTTAACTTAAATTTTAGGTTCGGTAGCTATTTTGTATGTTATAACTCGACATATGGTTTCGTGCTAATATATGTGATTGATAGTCATTGTTTAATAGATTAAATATATGAACCTATAATATAGAAGTGTTGGTTAGTGATTTGATATGTGCTTTCTAGTTTATTAAATTATAGATTTAAGTTAGCATACTTGATGACATACTTGACTTGTGCACATGTACATTGACTTGTTATTTGTATATGTGATAGCAACGAGGTGTCTTATGAAAATACATGTTAGTATATGCCTATTTGAGATTGAGTTTAGTTGCTAATTATTAGAGTGTGATTTGAATATGTGTATAGTTACTAGTCTATGTGATATATGTGTAAGGTGATTTATTTAAGTATTTACTCAAGTTGAATTGGTGATGACTAAATTATATAACTGTAAGTTCAAATATTATAAATTATTCAGTATACTTAATTGTTTAGGTGCCGCAAGTCTGAGCGGGTAATTTTCCTTAAATGTTTAGGTGCCGCAAGTCTGGGCGGGTACTTTTCTTACTTGTTTACTTTTATGTTGCTGCAAGTTGAGGCAACTTTATTTTGTTTGTTTATAAGATTAAATTGTGGAATTGAAAAACAGGCGGATAGTCCTAATTACGAATACTTCATGCCAAAATTTTCTAAAATTCCCCTGTATCTAAATCTATTTGACTTATTTGATTTCAATAATTTGAAAGCATGTTATGATTGTTAGTCGTAACACGTATATGATATGTTTGGGTAAGAACATTGAAATGACTCGTGGGTTGTATTTGTGGTGTGGTTATTCAGGGTATTGTCCATATTACAAATAGGTCATGCCGAATTTTTCGTAGAAATATTATCATAAGTTGCGCGTTCTCGTGTTAAATAATATTCTGAGTTGGTAGTAAGTTTTAAACTATAATATGTGCGACTTTTTATATGATATATATATATATATACATATATATCGCGAAAGGGTAGAAATAAGATAATCGTTTCAGAAGAATACTAAAGTAGTATCTTTTTACTTATGATAGGATCGGGCATTAAGGGCGTGAGACCAAACAAAGGCAAGAGAAAGGGAGAGTTGCATAGTATTTCGGTAGATACGGATTGTTCGAGACGGATAGAACTAGACGTTGGGGATCAAAACTGAAGTTTGATAAGATTTCGTATCAGACCGCAGTAACCACATTAGCGGCATATCAAAGAATTAAGAATAAGAAATGGTGACGTCTTGAGAAAGCATCATGAGATATTTGTGTTTTTGCGAGTGTGACTAACTGCTAAAAACCCAAAGGCAAGTATTCCTATTATCACTTATTATTCAAGTGATATTTATTTTGAATCTTATCATGCAAGTATTTATTTCCCTATTCTCAGTTCGTAATAGATAAATGTTTTACATATCGCTGAATTAAATAATTCTGTTTATGCAAATGCTCATCTGCTATTCTATATTCAGAATATGCAAGTGTTGTTACTTATCCAATTACTGGATTTATAAATGTTTTAGAATTTGAGGAAGATGATTTGGTATTGCAAGTATTCCCGAACTTTCTTTTAAATACTGCAAGTATTCTTAATTTTCCTTTAAATACTGCAAGTATTCCTAACCTTTCTCCTTAAATACTGCAAATATTTATTCGTTCCTATTCTAAGTTCAGAATAGTTAAACTGTTTTATATTTCGCTGCAATTACTCTTATTTATGCAAGTTCCTTTCACTATTATTCCTTTATCATCGATTGCTCTCTTGAGCAAGTACCCAAAGTGATTTGACATCAAAATACTCCACGGACTGGATGGTTACTATATATATATATATAAGGACCAGTGATGAGCTGGATCCTATGGGCCGGAGATGAACCGGACCCTTTATGCCATAATTGCCTGAGTACTCCTTATGTTGGTTGGGTCTATGCAGTTGGGTATAGATCCGCACTATATTCTGACTGATCAGCAGATTATAGTGCATATGTTGGTTTCTAGTATCCAGTCTAATTTATTGTTGATCGCCATTGACGGCATTCCTTCTTGAAAAGAAATTATGATTATGAATTAATTTCTTAGCACTCAGTTTCGGGAAAATTACAGTGTTTATAAATGAATTCGAAGTTCAGATTGTTGCTGCAGCATTTGTTGCTCAGTGATAATTAGAATCTTGAATGAATTGGGATCTTCTTAATTATTTAACCCGTCCTTATCAGGCTGGTTTAGCAGGCTAAGTCTATGGAAACTTAGTCGATAATGATGGATACTGAATAGTTAGGAATTTCTTGAACATTGATAAGTATTAATTTCCAGAGTTCGGTTTTGAATAAAGTTTATGATTCAATATATATTCATTGTTTCATGTTATTGTCGTTTACGATATTTCCGTAAACACTGTTTTACGAGCTTTTAAGCTCGTCAAGATTCAAAGAATTGCTGAAGCCTTTCGCTTAAAAATATCAAAATGGTCTGAATAGAAGTAAGGAATCAATTATGGGATTCCTCAACTAAAGTTTTATTATTCAGCAATTATGATTTTAACAGGTTCTGCTCTGATGCAGATGTCGGTTTTATGTCAAAACAACCATATATATTATAATGAACTTGCTGAGCATTTCTTTCGCTCATACTTGCCTGTTTTTAAATTTAACCTCCAGTGAGGATTAGCTGCGCTGTTTAGCTGCATAATTTGAGGAAGCAAAGAAGAAGCTTTTCAAAGGTGGTTGGTCCAGGGTTTGCGGACTAGTGTAAGTTTTATTATGTAAAGTTGTTTATATTATATTATATTATAATTGTGTATTGTATTTGGGCCTAGTACACTTCATTTCGAAGTTATACTAGTGGGTTTAGTTTTGAGTTGAGATTTGTTGAAAAGAGTTTTAAAAGAAAGTGAGAAAAATTTATTTGTGGAATTTGGATATCTTGTTTCTAGAACTGTAACCTTAAAAGATCTTGGAGTAGTTTGGGGTCATTTATGATAATTATCTTCCACTGGCATTTGTTTATTAATTAAACAGGTTAATTTGGATTGAAGTTTTATAGTGACGACCAAATCCCCTGACCCCGGATTTGGGGGCGTTACACAGGGGGAGCCCCTGATGCAAGAAAAGAGAGAACTTGAGAGAAAAGCAGGTACAGAAGGTATAAGGGTGGATCCAGCCATTGCTAATGAGTCAATGATTGTGGATGATGCTAAAAAGGAAAGACAATTTCAGCAACATTACAAAGCTGTAATTGATAACATTTCCTTGGATGCTGACACTTTTACTCATCCTATGTCAGCCTATCAATTGTTAGCTACTCAGGGCAATGAGGAGGCAGAAAAGACTTTAAATCTAGTACATACTTCAGAATCTCTATAAAGGGATAAAGCTGCTGTCAACTTGATGCCTTCTACAACTGGTGAGCCATCTTAAGAATTTGGAGTGAATTCTAATGATGATGACTCTGTCTCATTTGATGGAAGCATGAACTTATGGGGAGATGAAGGCCCAAGTTCTATTCCAGATTTACCTGAATGGGCATTGACAAAGGAGTCAACACCAGGATAATTCAATGTATCCTTAGTCAAACAAATCATGTCTATCCAAAAAGCCATTCAGAACACCTCCAATGCTAGTACCAAGGCTCTTCTTCAAGCTTACCTAGATTCTCTACATCTCATGAAGCTACAGCAATTAAGACAGAATCTGAGTGTGGATGAACTCAAGAAGGATATAGCTGACTTGAAGTCCTACAATTCTGAGAAGCTGGATTCAGTCATGCCCTATGGTACCATGCAGGACTTGTTACTGAGACTGAGAAGAGAATCAGATGCTGAAAAGAGGTTGGCCAAGTTAGAGGACAGAGTTCAAGTCATTGAAAACTCTATGGTCATCATTTTTCAAAATCAACAGTCTCAAACAAGTCTTCTAATGCAACTGGCTAAAGCACAAGGCTTGACTCCTCTCCTTGATGATAACAAAAAGGGGGAGAATAAAGTGGAAGGGGGAGGGGAGCCATCTACAAACATCCAAATATCCAAAGTGCTAGTTCCTGCCATCACTACTTCTCCAACACTTCAAATCAAAGGAAAGCTTGATGGAATTGATCTAATCCAGCTTGCAGCAAGCTGAGGTGAAGGTTAAGGAGCAAAGGAGAAAAATTGATGAAAGGATGCAACATGTGTTTGACTCTATAACTTTAAAATCATTATCTGTGAAACATAGCACAAAGGTTGAGCCAATCATTATGGAGCACAAGCCAGTAAGGAGGAATAAGATTGGAGAAACTTCTTTCAGGAATTTGAAACCCATGGTACTCAAGCCATCCACTAGATTCAACGGAGACTCTACAAAGAACCCTCTAAACCTTGGTCAACCAAAAGAAGTGGATTTTCCTCTTCCAAAACCTGATGAAGACAAAGTTTTGGGTGGTAGCATCATAAAGCACAAAGAGACCAATGATGTAGCGGAAAGAATGAATATGGCTATCATTTATAGAGAGGGAAAGAGTATCTGTGTAATGCAAGGACATCCCAAATTCTCAAAATCCAAGAGGGAAGAAACCATGGGGTTAAAGGAAGAAGCTAAAAAGCTGAAAGCTGACAAAAGAGCACAAACAAAACTTGATAAACAGCTAAAGTCAAGCCAGACTGAAGAAAAGAAGAAGATTGAAGACAAGAGTGAAGAAGACAAGATTGAAAGCAGAAATGTGGATATGGGGAATGTGGTTGGTGAGAGTGTGGAGGAAAGAAAGGAATGGCAGAAAGGGAACAGAAAGAAGGCCAATGCAAAAAGGAAAAGTGGAGATGACACTGTGGAAACCCAATCAAAACCTAAACCACTACCTTCCATTCCTGAACCTTTTGTTGCTGATCCCAGTATAAATGTCCATGGTGAACCAATCATCCCTAAAAAGGAACCTATTGATTGGGATACCATCAACTTGCCTACATTCTTAACTACCTCTCCACCACCAAAGAAACTGAAAAGAAAATCCAAATCAACACCTCCCCCATCCTCAAGT
This sequence comes from Apium graveolens, assembly GCF_009905375.1. Taxonomy (NCBI): domain Eukaryota; kingdom Viridiplantae; phylum Streptophyta; class Magnoliopsida; order Apiales; family Apiaceae; genus Apium; species Apium graveolens. The sequence continues at coordinate 37,277,765 of NC_133653.1, forward strand.
AAATTCACTCAAAAATACAAACCTAAGCCTAAGCCACAAGCCTCAAAGGATGATTATGTTCATATTTGTGACATAAAAGAGTTCACAGATATTGAACTCTATCTGGATGAGTTGGAGGAAGTTAGGGGAATAAGTGCATACAAACAGCTCCCAGAAAGACTAGTGTTCAAGTATAAAGGAAGTGAGGAAAGGACTTGGCCTCTTCAAAGAATTCTGAATGAAGGCTACTCTACCTTGGTTAGAGTCTACTCATCTATCAAAAGGGATTCTGGCTTTACCAGAACTGCCAAAATTGAGATTCTCAACAAGATTGCCAGCATAAGGAAAACTTGGTGGAAGTCTAATTCCCTGCCTAGAACATTACTCATACCTGAGCATGGAATTACAATTCATAAATCACCTCATTGGTTGATGGAGTTTAGAGACAATAAAGAAGTCATAAGATTTTTCAGACTTGAAGACCAGCTTAAAATTGCCAGTAATGAAACTTTCAAGGACATCAGTGAAGAAGATGAAGTTGAATTCTACAGACAACTCCAACTCCAAGTAGAGGAAAATGACAGGAGGCTAGGGAAGAAAACAAGGGATCAAAGGAAAAGAAAATAATCCGCTCAGCCTAAAGGAGCATCCTTGGAAACAATGTAATTCTTCGATTCTATCTCAGTACATACACTTTTGCAGCACTTTTGAATTTCTACTTGATTTCAGTTCATATATTTGTTACGTGTTTTGTTATCATCAAGTTAAACCCAAATTTATGCCTACAATTCTAGTAGACATAAATTGGGGGAGATTGTTAGGAATATGTATATTAGTTTGATGATAAGTTAAACAAAACACTTAAGTAGAAATCTAGTGTTTGTAGCCTCAACGGATAAGACCATTCTGCCTATCCGTTGATGGAGTAGCTTTACTTAGAAATAAGTTTAGTATTGTAGCACATTTCAGTTTCTGTATTTAAGTTATAATTCTTAGATGTTGTGGGAAATTATAAGTCATGTTGACTACCAGTGGATATGCAAATAGGAGGGTTAATTGTAAATATTTCATGCCTTGTAATTTTGTATAAATGAAGTAGTATCATCTGATAAATTAAAGGCCTTCAACGGATGAGAAACAAAGCTTCAACAGATGTCTCTAAAGCTTCAACGGATAACATCCATCAACGGATGAGTGCATCAACGGATAAAGCTTCAACTGCTAATGCATCAACGGATAAAGCCATCAACGGATAAAAGCTTCAACGGATGCTCAGTTCAATAGCAGTTGACAGTGACAATTCATATGCTGACAGAGGCACATGGGTTAACAGAGACAATCGGAATGTGGTAGCCTCTTGGAGGAATCAAGAAAATGCAGCATTTCCATTCTGGTGCAAATAAGGAAGTATTCAAAGATTCACAGATTATCCTAGATTGCATTGGATAGAGAAATGAAGAAGAAACATGTGAAGAACCTTTTTAATTGTATTTGTACTTTTGTCTTCACTTGTAAAACTTGGTGATATATAAACCAAATTGCAGCTAGTAATTAGAGTGTGAATTTTTCCAGAGCTGTTTAGAAAAATCCAGAGAGAAAATCATCTAATTTGTACTAGAACGCAGTTGTGATCAATTATTTGAATCACATATTTTCTGAAATATACATCTCTGGTGGAACAACAAACCCACCAGAAAAGTTTTTGAAGCCTTTGTGTTCTTTACATTTGTGTCTTGAATATATATCTGTCTGCACTGGCTCAAAGCAATTCACACACAACTGTTCATCAAAACACTTAGCCTTTGAAACTGCTCAAAACTTGAAAAAGTTTTGAGATTTACATTCAACCCCCCTTCTGTAAATCTCATTGTTAGTTCCTTGGGAATAACAACACTCAATCTCATATCATATTAATCGTCACATAGACGTCATAAGCTTTCATCTACCCGTCGTTTTACCCAAATCCGACGTACGGATTGAAAGTTAGGAATAAAACAGTCAAACAATGCACGTACAACCATATTACGCATCAATCAGATCACATATAACACGTAGCACGTAAGTATTCAATTAAAATAATTATTCAAAGAAGATTCGGGGTTAAAATGATTTTTTAGATATTTATTACAAATTTTTGAACATTTTTCAGAATTAAAACGAGACTCCGAATCAATTTATAATTAAATAATAGGATTTGAACACCAGAATCTGACTTTAAAAATAGTTTTATAATAATTATCGAGCCTTGGAAATAATTTTAAATAATATTTTAAAGTTCGAAACTATTTTTCGGAATTTTTAAATCAATTTTAATAATTAAATCTAATTATTAAATCAATTAAAATTAATTAATAATTAATTAAATTAATTAATCAATTAATTATAAATTATTTGATTAATTAAAATAATTAAAACTAATTAAAAAATAATTTCGATTTATTTTTGAATACATAAATAATTGAAACCATTTTCTGAATTTAAAATAATTAAATAAATGCTTTTCTGATTTTTTTTAAAATAATAAAAATATCATTTTTAAAATAAAAGTAAACAGAAATCCAGTTTTAGTAAATTTTGGAAACCAGAGTACCGAGTTTGAAATTTTAGAAAACTGTAGGGGTGGAAAGGTAATTTTTCCCCGTCCACCGTCTTCCCCGCCCTGGCCGGCCGGAACTCTATGGCTACCGCCATGGAGCTTTTTCGGCGGCCTATATATCACTCCGAGTGATTAACAGGGATGTACTACAGACATGTAGGAATCACTCTGTGGCGTCAAAATGGTTGAAATCATCCTGAATCAACCGGAACAACGGACGGAAAAATCCGCCGCCGCCCAACCCCATTTTCCGGTGAAAGCCTTTCGACTACTGTCCGTCCATCATGTATATACCAACAAATTCCCCTTTCAACGATCTATTCAATGGTACCATCAATTTCAGCTAATAACCCCAAATACAGAAACTCCCAAATTTCAATTAATAATATTCATATGAACATAAAAACCCTAATTTAAATTTCCAGAATTAAACCTCATTTCTCTATGTTATTGAACTCTATTTTTGACATATAATAAACCAAATTGACCAGAAAAATATTATTTACACGATGGAATCATCAAATCATATCAACAACATCAAGAACAAAAATTCATATTTTAATCCATAGATAATTTGAATTAAAATAATTAAATCAGAAAAATAAATTGATTTCTGCATAAAAACGGATGATTGATTATGAAAGCACTTTTCGAGAGCTTCGTTTTGATATGTTGCACGCCCGAATCGGAGTTCGATAACGCATTCGTTCGTATGTTTAATTCTCTAGAACGCGATATTAATTCGACATTTTCTCTGTATTTTACGGGGTTTTACTGACTGATTGTGATTATACGAATAAAATGAAATGATAAAAGGGCTATATATATTTTTGGAATATTGGTTTGTTTTGGATCGTTAAATTAGTTGCTTAGCCGCTACGTAACTGCAAAAACGATCCGATTTGATACCCGTATTGGATAATTATCCAGACCGGGCTTTTTATAAAACACTTTATACGAAAATAATGTAATAATATCTCGTCTTCCGAGAATACAGGTTTTTGTTGATTCACCGAAATAATTATCGTATCGGAAATCTTGCGCCGGGCCGCACACTGGTCAAACCGTAATCCGGATTGAGAAAGTCAAAACACGGAAAATGTCCGGAATTACCAGATTATGTTAGGAAGGAGTTTTCGGAAGAGTTTCGAGTTGTAAAAACGTAAAAACGGTTGAAGTTGGACGATATCCGACTTTATAAAATAATTTATAATTATTCAGAAAATAATTAATAAATTCATAAATTAATATAAAATCATATAACTGTCCAAAAATTACCAGAAAAATACCGTAATTATCTATATTTTATTCTGGTCATAATAAAATTAACATACTTATACTTTACCACATATAAGCACCCACATATCCATACCAATCATCAGATAATTCACCAAAATCACATAATAATCATATAAAAATTATCTATTGATAAAAATAATTACACACGATATCCCGGATATTACATCCTTCCTCCCTTAAAAGGATTCTGTCCTCAGAATCATATTAAGGATCAGATAATGATACATTCAAGTATCTTACTTTCATTTTCTCAGGTTGATCCCTTCATCTTACAACTTTCATGACTTTTACCCGCAACATCACTCATTATTTAACAGCTTCTTGCTTACATCATATCCTAGTTGTTGCTCACATAATTCAACTCAAGTCTCCATTTTATATATAATGGAGCAAAATTACTCTTCCCGAATATACACATATAAATACCCTATGAATCTGCTAAACGTGTGGTGGTGAAGCCAACTTACTTACATTTATCCTGACTATTTTACTGTCTCAAAAGGACCAGCATAATGCTTACTAATTATCTTTTCTTTGTAATTCTAGTAATTCGTGCTCATGGATGTTTGTAATAGCTACTGGTTATTGAACCCTATTCCCATACGTTTCTCTATTCAATTAGCTTAGTTCATAATCGCTTCCAATCATATTCCCGGCTCTTTAATCGTTCTTTTAATCTTCTCGCTCATCTGCGAATAATATACTGAAACCATGACGTATTTGATCTTTAACGTTCTCGAAATTACTCCAGAGTTAAGAATTAACGAGACAACACTACACCATATATGGCCTATCGCAACGCCCCTCTTCAAGAATGTTACCTAATATGTTACCCTAGATATGTTACTCATAAGCTAATTTAACATTGTATTATATGTGTTACCTTAGCCAAAAACGTGATGTTGCACTAAGTAAAAAGTGTTCCAGCTTGTAACATTCTCGTCAAAGTGTTACCTTAGAATATTAAAACATAAATATAATATTTTTGAAATTTAAAAATTAATTTTATAAGAATATTTAAGGTGATATACAAATTTAATAAATAAGATACTCGTGGATATAAGAATTATTTAATAAAATTTTAAATAGGAACTTTTAAAAATATTAAATTTAAAAAACTTAAGAATTGAATTTTAAAAGTAATAAAAATTAAAAATAGTTTACATTTCTCGTTTTTATGATGAGGATTAATATAAAAGTTTTTAAAATAAAAAGTATACATATATACGAATTTTTTAAAATAAATAAATAGAAATAAGTAATTAATTTTTTTCTAAAATACTAACTAAATTTTTATTTATTAAAAAATAAAACAATAAAAAATTATGAAACTTTTTGAACATAAAATTTTACTAAAACTGGGCAAAATTTTAACAAGGGCCGCCCAAATTTTGGGTAAAGACCGCCCAAATTTTCAATTTTCAATAACCCTAAAAATTCACACACTACTCTCCTCTCCCAGACACTCGTCTCATATCCGGCCGCACAAATATCCAATACACTCGTCTCTCTCATATCTCAATTGTTAGCTTTCAAAATCTCGTTCAATTCAAATAGCCGAGTATACAAACGTTTCGCAACAATTCAGGTTATTTTTGTTGTTTCGTATACATCGTTTTAGCTGTTTCTGGTAGGGATTATATTACATGGTTAAAGTTGTCAGTTGAGATGTACTGATTGAATTGTTTGGTTTAAAACTAGGGTTTTGAAGTGTGAGGTGCATGAGCTGAAGGAGTTCGGAAGAGAGAAGGAGAGGTATTTTGCTTCCGAAATGAAGGAAATGGAGGGTTATAAAGCAGAAGTGGCGAACTTTGCTGATGAAAGTCGAAAGGAGATGGAAGAGCCCAGGTATCAGGCGGAAGTGGTTTGTTAGAATGACATTTTGGCTATATTATATGTTTATTGAAATGTGGTTTCTTAATTGTAATTGCTTGTTCAGTTAGATTCTTTTCAGAGATTTGGACTATGTACAATTCCATAGTATGTTGCAATGATGTTCCATTTCTTTATACTTGTTGAGTACAAATATGAGGATGAGATAATTAAGTTCCAATCTGATAAACCTCTGTTCAAGAAGTGGGGAAAGCATGCAGTATGGGTAGTCTGGGGATTATGAGTATACATGATTATCCTTTTATGTGAACTATGGCCTTACTCAATTATCCATTTACTAGTTTCAATATGATCTTATATGTGGATGGACTATGAAGTACATTACCAAGATAACTATTAGCAGTTTGTTCTGTCCTGGCCTCTTGATAAACAACTATAATTAGTTCCTGTTTATTGTTGTGGAAATGAGCCTTTCAATTTTAAGTTAGCAGTAAAAAGTATTTACTTGTTGGTTTACAGTCTTTTTGTTTTCAACTGTTCAGGCAGTTTATAAATGTCCTCTCCCAGCAGGTAGATTATATATCCACTACTCTGGGTACTAATCGATTATACTTGCAATTTACTAGAGTAAAATATTATCCATATGAATTATGGCCATGTGTGCGTAGGATCACGGGCATGTGTGTGCGAGTGAGAATCAGGGCCACTCAAATTTAAGAAAAGTGAAGCAGGATAAGGAAATTCAATTGTTGGTATGTATCTAGCTTTGAGTATGCTTCTTTCAAGAAATGGAGGCACTTTCAGGGGTAAGCCTCTTGCAATTTCACCCCACGAATTCACACAGTCCCTGATCAATTAAAGCGTCAGGGTGCCTCAATCCCCCTTGTATGACCTGTAAAAGTGCGGCGACGTTCAATAAGACGGTAAATCCCTATTTTGATAATTACTTAGCACTGGAAATTTTTCTTTTCATTTTGTTTCTGATAACTACTCAACCCCAAAATATTGTTCTAAGGTAGTTTTACAAATTTGTGCACTCATATAGGTTTTAAGTCACAGTAACTCAACACTATGGATGAAGGTATGTTGTTTAATCTCTATAAATCCCGCAATGGGGCGATGAGGCCTGTTAATTTTAATCTCTATATAGAGCTATATAGTCTGCTTGGATTATGATATTATATAATTTCAATTCTATATCGAAACTTAGTTTATTTTATATTGTTACTTAAATTTTGCTAATTCTTAAACCATCTTTTATATTAACAAGCTATTTAGTTACCTAAATCATCTACGGTATATAGTTATTTGGTTACCTGTAAACAAGAAGATAGTGAAAGGGTTGATCGCTAGTTGTACAGGGTGATATGATGAAGCGGGACTCTAATGAATAGGGGTTCCCGTAACAAGATGAGAGATTAGTAGGAAGGCTATAAATCAGGTATGTAAAGCATTATCATGGAACCCTGAAAGTTGGAACTTTGGTTGAGGTTTCGTTACTTGGATGCAGGCCTGCGAACAGACTTGAGCTGCAAATACTTCAAAAACGAACAAACTGTAATCGTGTCAAAAGTTGGCCAAACAATTTTTAAGAATTTGAATTTTAATTTCATTTGACCCGTTCTTCCGGTGACATTCTAATTCTGGGTTTTGCATATACTACTATTTTCTTAAAAATCAAGTTCCTACATGATTCAGGCCCTTTTATTTGTTATAGCAAGTAGAACATCAAATAATTTAGTAAACAATTTAGATTTTTAGATTTTTTGGTTCTGATTATTTTTTATGGCAGTTACAACAGTTGATTCTGGTAGTAAAGCTTTAGAATTTCTTGGATTGCATGAAGATGATGAACAAATCAGTCCCAACAAAGCATTTACATCTCCAATAAATCAACAGGTACTCATTTCATTTGTTTAAAGCTACAACTACAAAAGGGCTGAGTTATATACACTTCTGGATTGTTAAAACTTGGTCTTCTTGATTTCAGGAAATGGCAATGAATCTTATTATAACAGACTACTGTATGTCTGGAATGACAAGCTATGATATGCTCAAGAAAATAAAAGAGTCATCTTTCAGAGACATACCAGTAGTGATTATAGTTAGTTTGGACATTTAATTTGGTTGTATATTTGAATGTTTAAAGCTTGGGTTGGATGCATTATTTTGTATTTATGAAATTGTATAATTGGGATTCTTCAGTTTATAGAATAAGCATTTCAATTTGTTTGTGCTAAAGTGTTACAATAGCCTCCTAAACTGTTACCATATTATGTTTAAAATGTTTTATTAGGCTAGTTATAATGTTACAGCAGCTTCTCAAAGTGTTATATTAGGTTCTATGGGCCCACTTGCCACGTCATCAAGACAACTCAGCACTGTGGGTCCTACACTTGCCATGTCAGCTAGTAGATCCCACCGTGGGGCCCACTTTTTAAAAACATTTTAAAACTTTAAGGTAACATAAAAAACAAGTTACAAGTGATCTCTCTTTCTGTTGCATTAGCAAGCTAAGGCAACATATAAATAAGTTAAAACAAGATGTTGCCTTAGGCACCAAAGATGTTACCTTAGACCCCTAAGGCAACATGGAAAAACCTATCTTTAAGAAAATGTTACCTTAGCTTAAAAGTGGGGAAAAAGCAACATATTTACCCCCTAATGCAATATTTTTTTGGTGTTACAGTAGGCATTTTATGGTGTAGTGCAATCTCGACTGAACATGACTGACGCACAAACTTATCACCATATCTTATTTTCCTTAAATCACAACCGAGTATATTCATCGAGCGAAGATCTCTTACCATTTTGAAGAAAATACACTAACCTGGAGGCATTACCGACATATTTTTAACCCACATTATCCTTTATTTTGGTTCTAAGGAGTTCTCATACGAAACTGACTGCAATGCTTTCCTTGACGTCTAATCACATATAACGTTTATTCTTTCTTTGTGCCATATTATCAAAAAGTCTTCTTTGCCATCTCGGTCTTGTATCATATTTTCGGAGTAGCCTGAATCCCTTAAGTTATCAATGTTTAGCCAAATTTCTATCTTTTAGTTCCGCCTTATTTAATGCCTGTTCATCTATGAGTGGTATATATTATTCCGGATTGACACAATTCATCGTATTCTGAGTACTCCTGTCAAGTCTCAAATTACACAATATTAATCATCTACAATTAGTTTCTGAATCTGATGACGTACCACTGTTTCTTCAAGCAGCAACTAACCCACTTATTGGACAAATTGTTTATTAATAACAGAGAATGATTAGATTTAGATAACCTAACAATAATGAAGCAATTAACGCTTTTCTTACCTTAGGTTCAGGTGACATCACTATGATGTTTCTTGGAGAAATACATCCATCTAGTCTTTGATGTCCTATTTTAATTCCTTAACACGTGTAACATTTGCTAATCTATTTCACACTTTCTCTCTTCATATCTGGCCACCATTAATTTTCCTTTAAATCTCTATACATATTGGTACTCCATGGATGGATTGAATATCTTGAGTTGTGAGCTTCTTGTAAAATTCTATTTTTCAATTCTGTCACTGGTGGAATCCCAATTCTGGAATAAAATATGGAAATACCTTGATCATCCTTTTGAGTATATATATATATATATATTTTTTCCTTGACATTTCTTTACCTTCTCTAGCAACTCTGGATGAAAGGTCATACTATACATCCTTGCATTGTTAGGCTTGAAAACTCTGGATTTCAATCCCAACTTTTGAAATTCCTTGTATAATTCTGCTGATACTGTCCACATCGGTCCTTCCTTTCTGCTTAATGCATCTGTTACTACGTTTGCTTTTTCCTGAGCGATAGTTAATCGTGCAATCATAGTCCTTGCTCAATTCTAGCCATCTTCGCTGTCTTTCATATTACCCATATTTTACCTATATCCTGGCGTCTTATAAAGTTTCTTTATCACCCTTTTGATTCCACTTCCTTTCCTATCTCCGCTCTTCATTCTCATAGCTCTTTCGAAACCGAACTCTTGACATTAATACTCATTTTGCCGTCGTATCAAATTTGATATAAAACGAACTTTGATGCTCACAACATCGTATTTTGAAGTAAACATCAGTCATTTATATTAATACCATTTTCGATATTCAACAACAACCTAAGTATCAACATCAATCGAAAACTAAATTAAAATTGTATCTCACACTTTATCCAAAACAGAAATTCTTGGCAAATCATTTATTGTATGATTATCAAAACAATTTAAAAACAAGACGTCTTTTGATAAAACTTTGTTATAGATGATAAATTCTCCTTGATTATCTAATAAAATCCTGATTGATGTAGTTATTAATCTCTACTTTATTTCACCTCCCTCATTCCCTTCCTTCCTTCTCTTTGCTCCATCTTCAATCTTTAGTTCTTGAGAACATTTTTTTTTCACTTGTTCATACATATAACTCTTTATTTCTTTTGTCTATTACATAGGCATATTCATCCAAGTAAATCCTCAGACACTTGTAGCAACTTCTGAATTCTACTGGTGTCCATACCTTCTTCAAATTCCTCATTGCTTTGATTTCGGATTTGAAAGTCACATCAAAATTTGACTTAATCTAATTGGAACCGATTTCCATCTAACTGGCCATTAATTGGTAAAGTTAACCAATTAGCTCACTTAATTGATCAATTGCACCAATTAACGACTAGCTAAATGAAATCAAAGACCAATTATATATAGTCGGATTAGATGTAACAACCTCTTTCAAAAACTGAGATCACAATTATTTAAAGTACCAACAGGAATATCAATAACACACGGAAGTATACTTTCCATTTTTAAAAGTAGGGTATTTTCTGAAAATATTGGGCAGCATCTCCTTTATATTATTGACTACCAGTCGGACTCAATCCGATACCAACAATTAATCAAACAACCTACATTACATCCACAAGTATACCAACCAACTTCCACCTTCTAAATTCGTCATTTCACCACCACATATACTACTAGCCAGTATAACCCATATTTTTAGCTTAACTTAAGATTATCGTGAACAATTCTTAGTATACCATATCTTTTTCTCATATCTTCTGATTATAACACAATATCATTACTAAGTACAATTACAAATTATTCTAGCATTCTTCTAGTTTGTGTTTTAATTCAAGCATTCTAAATATCAGTTTATCCATCTTTGAAAACATACACCTATTTTTATTAGTCAACTTGTTTAAATTCTGATAACCAACACTATTATAATCTTGCGAAAGAATTCATTTGGTTTTAAAACATCATATCTTAAAAATTGCCATAGTCAAATCACCATACCTTCATCTCCCCTTATATCTTTCCATACTGAACCTTCTTTGCTGACCCAGTTATAAGCATCAATTTTACCATAACTCACTTACTTGAGTGGAAAAAGCCCAACCATCCCTTGATGAACACACTTAAAGCTTATTCGTAACTAGCATTTCTTCGATTTTGAATCTTCATGACAAATATCTCCCACATAATTGAGATATACTTCATTTTCACAATGTTTTAATTGATTATCTGGTTATTATCAAGAATTTCTTCATTCGCCTTCATTGTCCAATCGATCATTTGCCTCTTCTGATACATGCTGTAACACCCCCAGATCCGGGGTCGGGGATCCGGGTTGTCACGGTCTTTCTTTCCACAATATCACTTCACTTAATTAATAATAATAACCTTATGCTGTGACCCCACACTAACACACACCACAACCCGTTATAGTCTCAGAGATGAAATTGAAATAAGTACAAGTCTTTGAGTCCACAATTTAAAAGTTATTACAACCCAAAACGATTACTTGATAAATTTACAGTTAATTGCCATTATCTGCCACAAGTTATAATTATACATAATTGATTCTCAAAAGTAGATGGTCTGATCTATAATAGATCTACCTCTGCAGCTATAGCAGCTACAACATCATCGGGAAGACGCGGGACGCTTCCCACGCGCTTGCGCTGGGTCTGCTGGAGTCTGGCCATCTTTCCTAACTGTTGTTGTGTGATGAAGAAATAAAGCAAGAGTGAGCCTTACAGCTCGCAAGATAATATATAGTGATAACAATAATATAAGTATCTAAATGGATACTTACTCAAATCTTTTATCAAGTGTAAGATAATTACTTACTAGATATAAGTAAAAACGAGGAATGAAGTTACCAAATACTTCACTACACTTATATCATCTATAAAGCTACTTGAACTACCACTGTTCAAAGTATAAAGAGTTTTCAACAGTTCATCACATAGATGAGACTACAAAATAAGATTTAAATAGATTAAATCTTTGAAATATTATTAAAGGAAATGAAGTTATGATATACTTCATTAAGTTCTGATATATATATATATCCACATATACATCTTCTTTATACAATTTCCTGAAAACCTCTGTCATGTAAAGTATGAACAGAGTTGCAATATCCAATAAATTTGGAAAGGAAAAGAATTTTGGCATAAACCAGATATCTTGCTGATCAGGCAAAGATACCCATAAGTAACCTTTTCTACTAGTAGATGGACGAATTCCCCACTGGTCATCACCCTGGCCGCATTAGGACCTATGCTGGACTGCCACTCAGCCACTTATGCATTTGATGGACTCCCACTGAGCCACTTACACTATCATGGACGCCCACTGAGCCCATGTTGCTTATGCCGACTCAATAGATGGACTTACTTCCCGAACGTTGGGTAAGTAATCAATTCATTTACCAAAACTGCAACCTTGTTACGAATATAAAATACACCACAGAGCCGGATCCCTCAGGTTTTAAGCGAGTATTTAAATCCCCTTAAGAAGGAAGATCTTAAATATAAAAAAATGAGTTTTGGGATCCGCTCTAACTTTTAAAAATCATTTTGAAGACTCGAAAACACTTTATAGAGTGTTTGGAGTAAAGCTGATTTAATGAAGTAAATCAGTCCCCAGAATATTTAGAAAATGACTGAATATTATTAATTAAATAATATTCCCATAAAGAATAATCTTTATAAAAATAATTGAAGTAGAAGTATTAAAATTTATACTTGAAACGAGTATTAAATAACCAAAGATATACTTATATGAAAGTACTATCTTTATTTGAATAATCGAAAATAAGTTTGATTATTGACACCTTATTCTTTAATAAAATAAAGAATATACCTCAGCAAATAATCGGAGTCATAGATCCTCAAATGAATATTCAAATAATATTCATTAAATAATATAAACTGAGTCATAAGCCCTCGAATGAATATTCAAATAATATTCAATAAATAATATAAAAGAGTCATAAGCCCTCGAATGAATATTCAAATAATATTCATTAATAAAATAAAAGGAGTCATAAGTCCTCGAATGAATATTCAAAATAATATTCATTAATAAAATAAAAGGAGTCATAAGTCCTCGAATGAATATTCAAAATAATATTTATTTAATATAAAGGAGTCATACGCCTTCGAATAATATTCAGAATAATTTTCAATAATAAAATAAAGTTAAAGTAATCGAATAAACCTTATTCGATTAATAGTTTTGAAAACTATGACCATATATATACATATATATATAAGTATATATATATATATCCATATATACAAAATCTACTCGGGATACTCGACTCCCAGTTTTAGAAAATTTTTCCACCTTTGGGTCCCTATACTAAGGGTGTATGCAAATTACCGCTATCCTCTAGCATAGGTATTATGCAACTGTAAGCATTTTAACCAACAAATATATAATCCAAGAATATGAAACAGGCTTGCATATATATACCATATCACATGCTACAATATATCGCAGGAATTTGCTAATAACAGATATGCATTTATCGCAAGATCATGCATATACACATATACATCACAACAACAGTATAACGGGTAGAAAACTTGCCTGAGTGACTTGGGGGTGAGAAAGGCTCGGGACGAGTCTGATAACCTATAAACAACAAGTAAGTTGGAATTAAACCAAAGTCACTTGTAAATCTATACTTTAACTAACTTAGATTCTAACGCTTGTTTTGCGCTCACTGATTCGCTTAAGTCACTCGGGTACCCTCGGCTCCACCATTTTTAATAATTTAACCTTTACGAGTTTTAAGGCGATTCCTTCGCGAGTGTCTTACCAACTGCCTAACACTCTTACCATAATTGTTTCATACATTAATTAACCCTTTTTGGTCTTTAACCTATGTTTCAAAGTAAGGCGAGGGGAAAAGTTTTGTTCGCGAAACGCCGTTACTTGAAACGGTCGTTTCTCCTAAACCGTGCATCGGAATCGAACGAACTACATATCAAAACGAAGCTCGTAACATGAGCTATCTAAACATGGCAGTGGTCATATTCTAGAAGGGGGTTCTCGGGTCCTAATGCTATGCACAAAAACAGTCTAAAGAAAATGGGACGTTACGACGGCTATGTTTACGCGATTTCCAATATTTTAAACCATTCAAAACCCTCCCAATTCAACCTCAAATCCAACATACAACCAACATCCATCCTTATCACATCATAACAGCCCCAACAAATCCACATTAACCATTTATACTTATTCCCCACATGAACTAAAAGCTTTACTTAGGTTTTTTAACTAATTACCAAGATTTACAACTCCAACAATGCAACAAAACCAACTAATCTCTACAACTCAACCAAACTTCAACCAATCAAGCATCATGCTTCACATATGCTATATCAAACACATTCAATCCTAATTACTCAAAACTAAAGCTAGGGTTTGTAGTTTATACCTTCCTTGGAGAGTGGAGAATCAAGAGAATGGCTTGGAATCACCCTTAAAGTCCTTATCCAAGCTTAATCTAAACAAAACTTCAAGAACACAAATTTTAGTTCTTGAAAAACACTATTCACCATCTTCTTTTATGATTTATAGAAAAAGATTGGCTTGGAATTAGAAGCTTAAACTTATAGGAAGTATGTAACTATCCATGGGGAAGCTTAGATAATTACCTTGCTAAATAGTAAGTGGTGGAGCTTGGATCTTCATTTTTTAAGAAATGGGCCGAGAGCATGAAGAAGAAGAAGAGAGATTTTTGTGTTTTGCCTTGTTTTGCTTTTGGTTGGTTGATTTTTGTTGTTTGATTTAGTCAATTACCTTGTTGCCCTTGAATTTGTGTGGTTCTCATTCAACCACACCTCCTTCCTTCCCATGTCATGCTTACATCACTTTGTGATGTCATCACCCCTCCTTTGTCCTCTTTCTATTGGTTGGATGACATCATCCCCACTAATCCCTTTGATTAGCTTTTAATTGTTTGCCTAATGACCGCTGATCTGTTATACGGTTCGTTTAACTTTCGTTTTCGTTTATCGTTTGAGGGATCATACCCGGGATCTTATTACTTAGGTTCCCTTAACCTATCTCAATACATTATATTCCTTTTTATGATCCTCTCTTATAATCCTTTAATTTAAATCCTTTTTATCCTGTTACCTTTTTCTCAATTCTTTCCGTATCTAGTGGATTTCCGGGAAAAATCAAAGTGTTCGGAAATTGGATTCTGACGATCTTTACATACACTTATATACCACATAGAGTACTAATAATATCCCAGAAGATCAATAACAGAACCCCTACATAGTGTGGCATGAAAAGTTTTCTCATTCAGCAAAAACACTATTCATAAGGGTTTCAAAAATTTTCAAAAATTGGGGTTATTACAGTCTCCCCTCCTTAAAAGGATTCCGTCCCGGAATCAGATAGAAAATGAATAGGGATACTCTCTTAGCATTGCACTTTCTAACTCTCGAGTAAATTTTCCCACATTGTGGTCCTACCACCAAACTCTGCCTAGTTTGATAATCCTTCTCCTAAGCACTTGTTCCTTTTCACTCTATAACCCTTCCTGGTTGCTCCATATAGGTTACGTCGGGTTGCATATCTATGCGCTCATATGCCTCTATTTATCTGGCATCTGAATTACACTTCCTTAACATTGATACGTGAAACACGTTACGACCTGCTACATGTTCGGGGGTAGGGCTAGCTCATATGCTAACTTCCCAAAACGTCTTAATATATCCAAGGGTCCAACAATTTGTGGACTTAGCTTTCCTTTCTTTCCGAACCTCATCAATCCTTTCCAAGGGATACCTATAACATTTCTAGGTCCCCTATTTCATACTCTTTATCCTTTCGTGTCAAATCAACATACTTATCATGTCCATCTTGGGCTACTACCAGCCGTCCTCTGATTAGATCTATCATATCCTTGGTCCTTTGGACTACTGCGGGTCCGAGCATCTTGCGCTCTACAACTTCATCCTAACATAAGGGAGATCGACATTGTCTTCCCTCAAAGATCTCATAAGGCGACATCTCGATAATGACATATGATCTATTGTCGTAAGAAAACTTAATCCGTGTTAAGTGATCATTCCAAATTCTTTCAAGTCTATTGCACAGACTCTTATTATAGCTTTTAGCATTAGAGCTTTTGCTTCTTAATACCTATTCTTTTCCAGCTCGTAATCGCTACTACCTTCCGTTCATAATATTATACTAGTTATACTTTTGCTCGTTAGCGTTCTATAACCTTTTAATAACCACGTCAACCTTAGTATCACGAATGTATTTCCATTCCGAATACTACCACAACTTTATTACTCCTTTTTCAGCTGTTTCTATTTCCCAAAGTTTGATCAATTATATAGAAGTAAAGGAATTTGTTGAGAGATCACTAAGATCATGAACACTTGTTATATTGCATAGTTAGTACAGAAGGTGGCCAGCCTTTAGTACTTGACAAGCAATTAAACAATAGATGGTATCCTACTAGGCTTCTATCACACAGATAGATAGTCATTCGGCAATACCTCCCCTTCTGGAAGGGTTGTTCTTCTCAGATTACATGAAATGAAAAGAAGAGAAAAGAACGAACTGAAGAGAATTGTATATATATAAAAAATATATACTGCCACAAAATATCTGGCTTGGAACCTACCTCTGAATTATAGAGGTTTGTCATAGGAGAACAAAACATAAACGTATTCATATCAGCATCAAGTATTATAGCATCGCATTTCACGTGCCTAAATATTTTCGCTATCCCGTCCATCATTCTATGGACCCATGCTCTTCCTCGAGCTTATACACAATTACCTTTGAAACTCCCTCGACATCGAAAATCGAATCTGGGATCTCATTCTAGACATCATCGTTACTTGAATTCTATGCTTGCACCGCAACCTTCCTCGTATAATAATACGACTCTCTATTGATAAGAAAGAATAATAATTCACCAGGTAGATACTCTACTTAATTAGTCTATCAATGATAACTTATACACTACCACGACCCGATTAGTGGTACTCAATCTCAACACCCATTCCAATACAACTCTCACGGTTGTAATCAACTCATTACTCGCAGAATCATTGCTACCTTACTATGGTCCACCACTGACCTACTGTAGTCATTCATTTTCCATGAAGTCTTAATAGCTGACCATACGGAGTCCATACATCTTGTATCAAATCCTTCTAAGGAGGTAACATAATCACCATTCCTGATTCATGAAGAACACTCCTGATCCTGACATACATACATGACATGAAGCAGATAAAAGTGCAGAAGAGTTTCAATCAAAGCAACGATAGCAGGTTAATACCATTCTTAATCATACGCCCTAAATAGAAGAATTAACTCAAGGGTTCATCTAGTCCTTTTTGAAACATGGTTCTGGCTTATCTCAAGATAGGACCTTCTAAGATAGATAGCCCATTCATGGCGATTACACGAATTAAACCTTTACCAACTACTATTACGGTTGGGTATTGCACGGTCATCAGAAGGAATGTCAATCTTCCTAACCATAATTCAACCTTCACATTTTTAACCATCATCACTGTATTCTTTTGGCACACGCGCCTATAATTATCCTCTTACCTTTAAAGTGTTGGCCACCTCTTTGGCCTTCCCTGATAGTAATAGTTCCTTATAATCAATGTCTTTTAACCACCTTCAACTAAATTTTCTACCTCATTTCAATCACAGCTTGTGTGAAGATGTTTTCCTTAACATCTGATAAGTAAAAAAAATCACCATTTTTCCATAAGTTGTTGCCTCAGTCTTTAGAGGTTAATCACTGTCATGACTGACTCTCAATCATAATTAGAACATCTTTTATCTTAAGTCCTAATTGCCCTGAATAATTTCGACCATTACTGGTTCGATCCATACTTTCTCGTGGTTTAACACGTGCCCCACTTGGCAACATTATAATTATGTCATATTTCCTTTATCAATATTTTTATTCTTGAGAATTTCGAATATTTCCTTTCTCCTTATAAAACCTCTAAGGTTATCCTTCAATCGTTCCTCCTGTATTCCCTATATACAGGGCATATCAAAATACCATTTACTAATACTAGAACCATTGTCTATATACTTCTGAAAAATTTCTCCACTGATTCTTAAAGGTTGTTGTTACCTTAATCCTTTCAATGTTCATACTGTCAAAACTCATACTATCCCTATTAAGGGTGAAATGCCAACCTTTATGCATTCCCCTAGGATTCGTTTTAAGTTACCGATGTTCTATCCTTAATTCCACCTTTAAAAAGGTACAAGCATCATTCCATGGATAAATAAAGTCATATATCCCTGATAAGGGTATCTTATTCAATCATTTCCACCTCGATAGTCTATACCGAATTTCACAATAGCATCCTTATTCAAGTTAAGGTCAATCCACATGGCCTCCAAAAGATAAAAATGGTTATCCGCTTTTCTTTCCTGATTTGGTAATGATCACATGGATGATCTGGAAGATATTGGTCGTGTTCAACGTGAACTTCTTCTTAATAAATCCTTATTTACTTTTGTTGTTTATCTCAACAGTCACCTCGATGTTGGGATATCTTTCATACCTGGCGTCTCCCTTCCTGGGTATCATGCCACCGGTCTTACACTTCACATTCTTGAAGGTCACTTCCTTCATCCAATTTTCCTAGTTTCTTACTTCCTTGTCTCCTCAGTCTATCCGCGTCTCACTGTTTATCCTTCAAACTATCTCAATGTTTCCTCGAATCCTCCCAACTTAAAGGGGATAAAATATATGCATCTCTTATGCCTTCACCCATCAATTTTAACTCATGGTGAATCACCTTCATCCTGACGAATGCATACTTATCTATTTCTATTGCTACGAGTCTTTAGGGTTTCCTCATACCCAATTCCCTTATCATACCTCAAACTCTATTGCCGTTATATTCCCTTCCACTTCAATTTCTTTTAATTTTCCTTTCTCTTATCATTATTTCATGAACCAACACAACATAAGCATTGATTTCAAACATCCCGTCATTCTGGATTCGTGTCCTTAGAACGAATCTTGACAACTTTTTACAACTTAGATTCACAATTCATCATACTCGTCCACCTTTGTTCTGGCTCTAAAGCTTTTGCACTCTCTCCATAACCTTGGGAAGTACTTTCCTGAAAACAATTGACTGAACTTAAATCAGTTTATTATAATCTCTTGCTCCGTGCCTACCTTGGCCTTTCACCGGCGGGTGGCCTCTCTCTTAGGAGGGTAAGTGACAAAAACAGTCTTTTGTGATTCGTCAATCATTTAGAATCTCAATTGATTCCTCTATTTCCTTTAGCCAGGCTCCTGCCTCGACTAGGTCAACCTGTTCCTTGGAACTCTGAGAGCTTAGAGACTTAAAGGTCATGAAAGAATTTCCTACCGCATTGTTTCCTCAAGGTGGTGGTTGGGGATAATAGTCTAAGTTCTGTCTAGACAGGTCCATGAATTGCCGTATAGGAGTACTGTCTCGGGTCTCCTTTCCTTACTCGACTTTCTGTTTCCTTAGTATGAAATGTTTCATCCTACTCCCCATAATTGGGGTCATCTTTTAATTTAAAATCCTCATTTTCCACTCCATTATGTCATGGGTTCCTTCTATCTTGATGGCGACCTCCCTGACTATCACGTTCAGGGTTTGCTCTAACTCTTATTCCTCAAACTAGCTTTCATCTAAGATCTCATCTTTAAGCTCTTAAACATTTGGAACCCAAATTCTATAGGAATACCTCATTATTCCCTTATCATCTCTCTCGGTATTAATCTCATATCTATTTGTTGGCTCTCTGCCTTCATTCATCACTTTTACTGGCACAATATGTTCTTTTCCAATAATTCGGGCTGTATTGCAATCTCAAACAGCTTTTCGGTACCGGCTCCGGTTACCTTCACTACTATTTCCATTCTCTCAAAATCTCTTATCAATTCTCCCAAAGACATTATCATCTTGAGTCTCTCCTTTTTACTAAGGGCATCAGCCACCACATTGGCTTTCCCCGAATGATACAGAATCTCCCAATCATAATTCTTGATTAGCTCTAACTGCCTCCTCTGGCATATGTTGAGCTCTTTCTACATGAAAATGTACTAGAGCACTTATGGCTTAGGTAATTCTCGCACTTCCCTCCATACAAGTAGTGCCTCCAATCTTTAGGGTAAAACTATTTCCACGAGCCTAAGCTCATGGGCGGGGATATCGAATTTCATATTACCTTAATTATCTTGACATGTACGCGATTACCTTACCGTGCTGCATAAGCACGCACCCTAAGCCCTTGTGCGAAGCGTCACTACACTTCACAAAATCTCCTTTTCCATCCGGCAACGCCAGCATAGGGGCCATCACCAACCTCTGCTTCAGTTCTTGAAAGCTGTTCTCGCATTTCTCTGTCCATTCGAACTTCTCAGTCTTACGAGTAAGCCGCATTAAAGGGGCTACTATCTTTACAACTTGAACAAACCTCCGGTAGTGACCGGCCAATCCTACCTCTGGTAGTCGACCTAACCATGGTCATCAATTCATCAGTGGTCCTTTATCCAATCTTGTCAGGATCCTCCATGGGATCCTCCTCAACAACTATCCCTTCTAGGACAACATCCTCAACCGCTACATCCTCAATATCAACATCATCCGGTCCAGCGTTAGGACGCTCTATCGGATCCACAATCCGATCTCCAATTAGTAATAAAACATCATCGCGCTGTTGCTCCTCAACCTCAGGGTTCGGAGTCCCGCTACCATATACGATAATGAACTACGCTCCTATCATGATATTTATAAGGGTTCCCATAAGGGTTTTAACTGTCAGTACTACGTTAGGTAGCCCGACTATGAACTTGGAAAGAGTTCTTATTATCTTAGTGAACTTATTATCTTAACGTCCCATCATCTCTGAGGTTTATAACGCTTAGCTCTGATACCATTTCTGTAACACCCCCAGATCCGGGGTCGGGGATCCGGGTTGTCACGGTCTTTCTTTCCACAATATCACTTCACTTAATTAATAATAATAACCTTATGCTGTGACCCCACACTAACACACACCACAACCCGTTATAGTCTCAGAGATGAAATTGAAATAAGTACAAGTCTTTGAGTCCACAATTTAAAAGTTATTACAACCCAAAACGATTACTTGATAAATTTACAGTTAATTGCCATTATCTGCCACAAGTTATAATTATACATAATTGATTCTCAAAAGTAGATGGTCTGATCTATAATAGATCTACCTCTGCAGCTATAGCAGCTACAACATCATCGGGAAGACGCGGGACGCTTCCCACGCGCTTGCGCTGGGTCTGCTGGAGTCTGGCCATCTTTCCTAACTGTTGTTGTGTGATGAAGAAATAAAGCAAGAGTGAGCCTTACAGCTCGCAAGATAATATATAGTGATAACAATAATATAAGTATCTAAATGGATACTTACTCAAATCTTTTATCAAGTGTAAGATAATTACTTACTAGATATAAGTAAAAACGAGGAATGAAGTTACCAAATACTTCACTACACTTATATCATCTATAAAGCTACTTGAACTACCACTGTTCAAAGTATAAAGAGTTTTCAACAGTTCATCACATAGATGAGACTACAAAATAAGATTTAAATAGATTAAATCTTTGAAATATTATTAAAGGAAATGAAGTCATGATATACTTCATTAAGTTCTGATATATATATATATATCCACATATACATCTTCTTTATACAATTTCCTGAAAACCTCTGTCATGTAAAGTATGAACAGAGTTGCAATATCCAATAAATTTGGAAAGGAAAAGAATTTTGGCATAAACCAGATATCTTGCTGATCAGGCAAAGATACCCATAAGTAACCTTTTCTACTAGTAGATGGACGAATTCCCCACTGGTCATCACCCTGGCCGCATTAGGACCTATGCTGGACTGCCACTCAGCCACTTATGCATTTGATGGACTCCCACTGAGCCACTTACACTATCATGGACGCCCACTGAGCCCATGTTGCTTATGCCGACTCAATAGATGGACTTACTTCCCGAACGTTGGGTAAGTAATCAATTCATTTACCAAAACTGCAACCTTGTTGCGAATATAAAATACACCACAGAGCCGGATCCCTCAGGTTTTAAGCGAGTATTTAAATCCCCTTAAGAAGGAAGATCTTAAATATAAAAAAATGAGTTTTGGGATCCGCTCTAACTTTTAAAAATCATTTTGAAGACTCGAAAACACTTTATAGAGTGTTTGGAGTAAAGCTGATTTAATGAAGTAAATCAGTCCCCAGAATATTTAGAAAATGACTGAATATTATTAATTAAATAATATTCCCATAAAGAATAATCTTTATAAAAATAATTGAAGTAGAAGTATTAAAATTTATACTTGAAACGAGTATTAAATAACCAAAGATATACTTATATGAAAGTACTATCTTTATTTGAATAATCGAAAATAAGTTTGATTATTGACACCTTATTCTTTAATAAAATAAAGAATATACCTCAGCAAATAATCGGAGTCATAGATCCTCAAATGAATATTCAAATAATATTCATTAAATAATATAAACTGAGTCATAAGCCCTCGAATGAATATTCAAATAATATTCAATAAATAATATAAAAGAGTCATAAGCCCTCGAATGAATATTCAAATAATATTCATTAATAAAATAAAAGGAGTCATAAGTCCTCGAATGAATATTCAAAATAATATTCATTAATAAAATAAAAGGAGTCATAAGTCCTCGAATGAATATTCAAAATAATATTTATTTAATATAAAGGAGTCATACGCCTTCGAATAATATTCGAAATAATTTTCAATAATAAAATAAAGTTAAAGTAATCGAATAAACCTTATTCGATTAATAGTTTTGAAAACTATGACCATATATATTCATATATATATAAGTATATATATATATATATATATATATATATCCATATATACAAAATCTACTCGGGATCCTCGACTCCCGGTTTTAGAAAATTTTTCCACCTTTGGGTCCCTATACTAAGGGTGTATGCAAATTACCGCTATGCTCTAGCATAGGTATTATGCAACTGTAAGCATTTTAACCAACAAATATATAATCCAAGAATATGAAACAGGCTTGCATATATATACCATATCACATGCTACAATATATCGCAAGAATTTGCTAATAACAGATATGCATTTATCGCAAGATCATGCATATACACATATACATCACAACAACAGTATAACGGGTAGAAAACTTGCCTGAGCGACTTGGGGGTGAGAAAGGCTCGGGACGAGTCTGATAACCTATAAACAACAAGTAAGTTGGAATTAAACCAAAGTCACTTGTAAATCTATACTTTAACTAACTTAGATTCTAACGCTTGTTTTGCGCTCACTGATTCGCTTAAGTCACTCGGGTACCCTCGGCTCCACCATTTTTAATAATTTAACCTTTACGAGTTTTAAGGCGATTCCTTCGCGAGTGTCTTACCAACTGCCTAAAACTCTTACCATAATTGTTTCATACATTAATTAACCCTTTTTGGTCTTTAACCTATGTTTCAAAGTAAGGCGAGGGGAAAAGTTTCGTTCGCGAAACGTCGTTACTTGAAACGGTCGTTTCTCCTAAACCGTGCATCGGAATCGAACGAACTACATATCAAAACGAAGCTTGTAACATGAGCTATCTAAAAATGGCAGTGGTCATATTCTAGCAGGGGGTTCTCGGGTCCTAATGCTATGCACAAAAACAGTCCAAAGAAAATCGGACGTTACGACGGCTATGTTTACGCGATTTCCAATATTTTAAACCATTCAAAACCCTCCCAATTCAACCTCAAATCCAACATACAACCAACATCCATCCTTATCACATCATAACAGCCCCAACAAATCCACATTAACCATTTATACTTATTCCCCACATGAACTAAAAGCTTTACTTAGGTTTTTTAACTAATTACCAAGATTTACAACTCCAACAATGCAACAAAAACAACTAATCTCTACAACTCAACCAAACTTCAACCAATCAAGCATCATGCTTCACATATGCTATATCAAACACATTCAATCCTAATTACTCAAAACTAAAGCTAGGGTTTGTAGTTTATACCTTCCTTGGAGAGTGGAGAATCAAGAGAATGGCTTGGAATCACCCTTAAAGTCCTTATCCAAGCTTAATCTAAACAAAACTTCAAGAACACAAATTTTAGTTCTTGAAAAACACTATTCACCATCTTCTTTTATGATTTATAGAAAAAGATTGGCTTGGAATTAGAAGCTTAAACTTAGAGGAAGTATGTAACTATCCATGGGGAAGCTTAGATAATTACCTTGCTAAATAGTAAGTGGTGGAGCTTGGATCTTCATTTTTTAAGAAATGGGCCGAGAGCATGAAGAAGAAGAAGAGAGATTTTTGTGTTTTGCCTTGTTTTGCTTTTGGTTGGTTGATTTTTGTTGTTTGATTTAGTCAATTACCTTGTTGCCCTTGAATTTGTGTGGTTCTCATTCAACCACACCTCCTTCCTTCCCATGTCATGCTTACATCACTTTGTGATGTCATCACCCCTCCTTTGTCCTCTTTCTATTGGTTGGATGACATCATCCCCACTAATCCCTTTGATTAGCTTTTAATTGTTTGCCTAATGACCGCTGATCTGTTATACGGTTCGTTTAACTTTCGTTTTCGTTTATCGTTTGAGGGATCATACCCGGGATCTTATTACTTAGGTTCCCTTAACCTATCTCAATACATTATATTCCTTTTTATGATCCTCTCTTATAATCCTTTAATTTAAATCCTTTTTATCCTGTTACCTTTTTCTCAATTCTTTCCGTATCTAGTGGATTTCCGGGAAAAATCAAAGTGTTCGGAAATTGGATTCTAACGATCTTTACATACACTTATATACCACATAGAGTACTAATAATATCCCAGAAGATCAATAACAGAACCCCTACATAGTGTGGCATGAAAAGTTTTCTCATTCAGCAAAAACACTATTCATAAGGGTTTCAAAAATTTTCAAAAATTGGGGTTATTACACATGCAGCTTTACTTTCTTATTTCTCTAGTTAATTTACCTCATACAGTTTGCTAATTACTACAATTCACGTCAAAATCTCAGACTCGAAACGTATCATGTATATAAATTTCCGCCTTTGATTTAATGTCCTCGCAAAAATCCCGTTTTCAGCACAATGATTCTTCTCTGCACGTAAATGTCCACCATTCTTCGGCTTGCAATTGTCCACATAACTCCCTCTGCTGTACGGGTTCATTTTACTTCCTTTTAAGATATTCAAAGAACAGATCTTACACAAGAAGGAATTTGTGTATCTAATTCTGTTTGGAAACTTTTTGGTAAGGAATAAAAGTACAAGGAAACAATCGAAGAAATTCATGAATCAACAAATCAGGATTGAGGAAGAAAGAATGAATAATGATTTAAATAGGAATGAGACAACCATATTAGTACTCAAGATGGCCAATCTTTCATACCATATGGCACACAACACATGATTAGGTGGCATCCCACCAGACTCTTGGTCATTTCGACAAAGCGTCACACCATAACACTGCTTGTCCCAATTAGAAAATAATATTTTGAAGAAGGAATGAATTGAAAGGGATTCAACAATCACCTTATAGGGCTGATCATGAAAGAAGTTCATACTCTACTCGAAATTTATAAGAATGCATAGGGTTATAGGAAAGAATAATATCATTATTCGCCGTCCATATTTTATCTGTTTATAGCTTCAACACTTGTTTGATCAATAGATCCCATTCTGAGTCATATATTAACTTTAGAAAGTTCTCTGAATTGCCTTCTTAAATCGAATCATTAAAATAAATTCCCATGTACTGAGTCTTGTATCTTTCACGCTGCGCTTCCATGTTTATAATTTGACTTTATTTGCAATCTTACGAGATTTACAATCATAATTTCAAATTTCGCTTATGCTGCTGATCATTCAACTTGTCGCCTCCTTTGCTAATAACGTTCTTCCTTTAGAAAGTCTAGAGATTTCCTTAATCTTCTTTGCTCGTACTCAGGTTCTCGTGAATTGATATATTCCTAGTACTCTAATCGTCTCAGAGATTTGATGAATAGTTTCTTCTTACATGGGTTCTGTCGTTAAATTTATCAAACAAGATTTGCACTCTTCTGTTAGGAACAATAAATCTTCTCCGTGATAGCGGGTCTACTTGGCCTTCTAAACGAACCATACTAACTTCTAGAACAAGTATTCTTTTGAATAATCTAAATCTTATACCAATCGAGCAACTCAAGTAGTAATTGGACAACCAAGTTTTTAAAACTTGTTTTGTTCAGAATATTTTTAGAATTTTTTTTTAAGAAAATCTCTTTTGAAAACTGGTTTAAAATTTTGAAAATCATACACATAGTCGTCAATACTATATGAGTTGGTTGTCGTCCTTCTCAACTATCACAAGTAATCCAATTAGGAATACAATTAGATAAGAGCCCATTCATTTTCATACATCTTCGACCCCTTATTGGGTCCATTTTACCTTCATTGGTCGACAAAAATTCCAATTACCGTTGCGTATTATTTTATTCGTAACTTCACTTCTAGTCTTTGATGCTCCCATCATTATCTCTTACGATTACTAGGTATAACAAGTCTATCCAATAATAGTTAAATCCATTTTATAAAAGAAGGCCGACTAATATCGAATCACATTATTACTATATGTATCATGATTGATCATAATATCATCATCAATTCCAAGAAGACTCTCGATATCCAACCTTCTCAATTTCCCTTAAAATCCATCTAGCTCACTTCACAAGATAATCATGAGTGGCATACTTACTAGTAGTACCATATAACCTGGTAACGGCTATCTTCCGGAATATACATATCCTCACTCTAGGTTCTTTCTCATATTTCTTAATACCTCGTGTACTCACCATATATTGTAGCTCTCGAATCCATCTTCATAGGTGCTGTTACATCATAAGACGGGTTTCAAAATGATAGTATAGAACAAGGCATAGAGTAGACAGAAAAGATGCGCGCACAACTGAATATCCGGTAGAACCAGAATCAGCGTGTGGGGGATTCCCGAATAGGTAGCCTCGCATCAGGGGAGATATAATAGTTTGAAAAGGTGCAACCATCGCGGCTGGACGTGATATGGCTAACACCGATGGAAGAGAAGGACGCGAACCAGATGAGGGTCCTCCGCCTGAATGCTCCGAATGATCAGAAGATCCCGGGATAAAAGAATCTGCCATTACAGCTGTTAGGTCCCAATGTGTTTGTAGAAGGGGGGGGGGTTGAATACAAACAGTACCGAATAATCGAATTAAATGCGGAATAAAAAATGTGAAACAAAATTCAAGTTAAATAAAAATATTATTAAACTTGAAAGGTGTTACAACAACTGTATCGATTACAAGGAATTAATCTCAAATTAATTATCACAAATCTAGAATAAATTCGACATGAACTTTTTCTATTTTTGTAATAAAAAAGATTCAAATGCTAAACGCAATTTGAGATTAAGTTCTAGGGATTTTGATCCGCTAGATTGTTACACAAGAACAAGATAAAGATTTCTAGTTGATTGGATTTAACTTTACAATCTAGAAATTTAATCTTGGATTAAACAGATGAAAAATGTAATATTTCAAGGCGGCTGCTTTTCTTGTTCTTTGTTCTTCTGTTTGAATGATAGATTCTTGAAAGAAGGTCTTCTGCTTCTTTTTAATCAACAAACCAATAGAATTGAATTGGCATGACAATCCTATAGCTGGCAAGACTTTCGGTAGGACAATTGAATGAACTAGCAAGACAATCTGAATGAACTAGCATGATAATCAGAATGAACTAGCAAGACAATTATCCTCCTAGAGTAACTTTCGGTATGACAATGGAAAATGGCCTAGCATGACAATCGGTATGACAATCCTGATTGTCATGCTAGTTCATTTTCAATTGTCTTGCTGATTTAATGCTTGAATTTAATCCAATTAAGCTTCTGAAAATTCCTAAAATTCCTAGAATTAATTCAGAATTAATTAATCAATTAATTCAATTAATAAATAAATTATTCTTCGCAGATATAATTTATTTTCTTAATTAAATTAGATGACTTAATTAATTAATAGAGAATTAATTCTAGTCTTGAGCAGCAACCATTCTTCTGCAAATCTTCTGAAAATCACTGAAAATTATGAATCAATTCCATCACTTCAACGTTGACACTCGATGTACTGTCTGGTTCATGAGTGACTAACTTCCGTGACATTTCTTCATGTCTTGACTTTGACACTTGATTTTCTTCAGATTAAATCCTTGTAATTAATGATACTCTGACGAGATCTCTGTCATTTGATTAAATCCACGATCTTGATTTATATCACTGAGGCATGATCAAATTCTTGAACTTCTTCCAGTGAATTAACTCCTCAAGTCTCTAGATGAACCTTGTTTCTGAATCCTTTGACAGATATTACTTTGCGAGATCTCTTTGACGGTCGATCCACTATTTACTTATTACATTCTTATTTGAGTTGAGTTGAATCCTCGAATATACAAATAGGCTATGACATATGACTTACAATCTCCCCCTATTTGTTTGTTAGACAATAACACACAAATACCTAGAGGATAACTCAACTAACAAATAAGAAAAAGATATAAACATACATGCAAAGTAAATAGCAGAAAAGTTCTGGATGAGATTTAACATTTTCCAGATTCCAAGTAGATGTTCCTCTAGACTGAACATATCTTCAAGTAGTTCCATCTTCATTTGTACAACCACATTTCCTGTTGAGAAGCCCATATCTCTTGCTTCTCCCCCTATGAGAATCAACTGATTAAAGAAGATCACCTTCGTTTTACCACCTCTCCCGTACAATAGGATCCGCAGATAAAAACCAATGGTACTCCCCTAACTGCTTCTTCCCTTACTAGGAAATCACCTTGTGTTTACCACCTCTCCCGTACAATAGGATCCGTTGTTAGAAACAACAATGGTGTGGTGTAGTGTACATTTTTAGGATCTTTTTCTTCCTCCTTGCTATTTCTCCCCCTTAGTTGAGGAATCCTCCAAACTATTTCTTAAGCTTTTATCTCCCCCTTAAAGAAGGAATGTATGCCGTCGTCTGAAGGAGTTCTCATATTTCACTTGGTTGGAAAAGAAATAACAAGTAGTTTCTCTTTCTACCTCACTGTGAGTGTGTGATTCTGTTTAGTGTACCTCACATGTGTTTCACTCTTCTCTCCACTCGTGTTTACACTCATTCTCACAAGTGTATCACTCCTCTCATAGCTCCAAAAATCAGCTATACCTGCAAGGAAAATCACCTTAGCCATCCTTAAGGAGGTCACAGGTGGTGCAATGGGAGTTCACAAATCCCCATCCTTGTTAAACTCGTCAGATAAATCTGAGTCATAATCTACAAGTTGCTAGTTTCCCTTTTAGGGTTCCAGATTTGAATTCTGGGAAGGTAAACAATGATCCAACGATTTTAGCATAAAGATCAAAGTTCCCTTCTAATGTCTGTGAAGACACTTCCTTGTGACTCATCAGGTAATATCTGAATCATTGTCAACAAGTTGCCGATCTGCGCCTATGTCAGATCCACTATCCGCAGATGCATCCAGGGGATTTAAGCCTGGGGAGGTAGACACTGACCACTGACATATGGCTTTTGGATCAGTATCCTCTCCTAACACCTGTAAAGGCAATTGGTCCATTAACGAACCTTGAACAATCGAATCTGACCTTAAAATGGTCGAAACTCTTGTTTCCGTCAACTCATCCTTTGTGTGTGTAACCTTTACTTGTGCATTAAGAATTGTTTATATTTGAGGTGGTGACACTACATCGGATACCTTGGCCGACAGGCAAAATTCAATAGACGCACCCTGTTGAGAGAATGAATCTAGTAACTGTTTTTGTGCCTTTTCAGCCATTACATCTTTTTGAGAAGATGTATGGGGGCTAGCAGTTGTCTCGGTTTAAATACTACTCATATATGTAGGAGACAGAGCTACTGGGTTGACTACAGAACCTTCCTTATGTGGTGCACTAGGCACTATCTCCCTCACGCTCATTCATACTACATTTAGTGGTAAGAGAGTGTTGGCTGGTTCTGTTTTTGTGTTTGTCTTTACAGTCTGGGATAGACGTTGTGGGTTTTCAACCTCATGACTGTTAATGAAAGAAAGCCATTGGAGACTGAATCTGTAACACAGAATATATGGTAATAGAGAGAAAATGATTTACAATAGTGATTTCAAAAGATTTTACATGACATAAGAAATCACTAATGTAGAAAGAAGTTTGATTTTGTTTTTCAATATGAATGAGTTTTTGAGAAAACATTGATCACTTAGGGTAAAGTCTAAGTAATTCTCATTCATGTCAAAAGCTTACAAATATCTGCAACATAATGTTAACAAGATATCATTGACCGATACTTGTCAAGTACTTTAGATACTAATTGTTATGTTGCATTAACAATATACCACTGCACATATAAAACAATATGATTGTGCTTAGTGATAAAATAGTTATAAATATGACGACTCTACTAGTTCATATAAAATTACAACTTCTGTTAGAGTGCCATACCATGTCCTTGACGATTGCTTGAGCAGTATACTAGTTCATACCAACCTGAAGTGAGATTGTGAAGAAGAGATTGCATAGTCCAATAGATCTGCAACTGCAAAGTCCATGAACTGTGGTGCACTGACTTCCTCTTTTAACTCACCAATCAGGAGTACACTTGTACACATCTTACTAGAGTACAATTCCAAGTGTAATGTGCAGCAGGTGCCTGATATGTCGTAATATTCTCAAGTCTCGTCACTGGTGCTATATGTTAGATACTGCTTCCTGATAATAACCTAGCACAATATACAAAATTACAATGATAACATTCCCAGCTTGCAAACAGCCATATCCCTCAGATAAACCTTTGCTGTTATCTCCAAAGGTAATCAGGGGGCCAGCTTTCTCAATCCTCATTTGATAGCAGGGCTCTATCTCCGGTCATATGTCTTGATGATCCACTGTCAAGAATCCACACTACCGGTTACACCTGTATACTGCCCTGCACTTCAAATGGATTAGACCTTCTTCGGAACCCAAACTTGGTTGGGCCCGGCATACTTGTAGAATTGTCCTTTGTCAGGC
This sequence comes from Apium graveolens, assembly GCF_009905375.1. Classification (NCBI taxonomy): domain Eukaryota; kingdom Viridiplantae; phylum Streptophyta; class Magnoliopsida; order Apiales; family Apiaceae; genus Apium; species Apium graveolens. The sequence continues at coordinate 37,308,983 of NC_133653.1, forward strand.
AAAACAACATTTTTAATTTTAATTGTCTCAACTTTCTCAATGACTGAACATTTGACCTTGTAAACAGCCTTAACAAATTTCTGTTTAAGCTTAGGCACAAATGTCTCCTTTCTAGCCTTAGAAGGACTAGCAGTCTTAGACCTATCATACTTCATGTTATTCACATGCTGACGAGGAGTAGTCTTATCATTAGACACATGCTTACCATTAAAATAAGCATACATCATATTAAAAGCACAAGACATACAATTAGCAACACCACATGCTTTATGAGAGTGATTAACAGCAGGCAATTTATGCATGGTAGACATGGCATTATTGTTATCCAACTCATGTGTGTCTGAGTTAGTCTCAGTTGCTTTCACAACTTTGACCGGAACTTTCGACTCACTTGACTTGGAAACAATCTTCTCATTAGCAAGATCTTCAGCACGTATTTCTTCTTGAATAACAGAAGAGGTCGCATCAAATGGTTCAGCAATTGATGCTTTATAGAGGGGTTCATCAACACCCTTAAGCACATGTGGTACTTCCCTCCCTTTAGCACAGACATGAGGAGGGGAGTTTATGCCTAATTCTCCAATAGCAGCATTGTAATCATAACCTATTCCAGATGTTTGATTAACAGCTTGCTTACTGTAGAACTCTTTAGCCTTCGAACAAGAATTGAAGTAGGCTCTAACCTTAGTCTCAAGACCGGTGATCTTGTCTTTGAGAATAGTTTCGAGTTTTCTATAACAGTCAACTCTATTCTCTAGAAAAGATACCTGTTCTTTTAATCTGTCTTGATTAATGTGCACAAGTCTTAATTCATTGACCTCTTTCTCAAGGTCTGTGATCTGTAAACTTAACAGTTCATTATCACGACGTGCACAATCTAAGTTACCTCTTAGATGATAAACCATTTCAGCATCAGAAAGTTTTACCTCTATTCTTGACGATGAAGCTTTTCCATCAATAGCCATAAGAGAAAGATTTCCTTCATCTTCATCTTCACTGTCAGTATCATCCCAGCTTCTTCCCTTTGCCAGATAAGCCCTTTCAGAGTTCTTTCTTACTTGCTTTGGCTTCCTACATTCTGTGGCAAAGTGTCCCAACTCATTGCAGTTATAGCATCTAATGGTGCTTCGATCAACCATCCCTGTTTTGTACCCACCACTGCTGGTGTTAGAGGATGAAGATCCACCTTTCTGGAATTTTTTGTAGTTGGACTTGTACTTAAGCTTGGGATTCCTCCTGAATCTGACATGGGAGAATCTCTTGACAATTTGGGCCATTGATTCATCTTCCAATTGCTCCAGCTCTTCCAAGGAATAAAAATCATCACTTGATTGATTTGTAGTAGGAGGATCATATTCTGCTACTAACTCATTTTCCTCACCCTTGGAAAACTGTACCATTCTTTCTAACTGTTGAGATTGTTGTTGTTGTTGACCTTCAGCTACAAGTGCAGTAGATGTGCTGACCATTCTATCCTTCCCGTAGACTTCCTTCTGTTGAATCTGCTCCAACTCATAGGTTTTTAACACTCCATAGAGCCTGTCCAAAGAAATCTCACTCAGATCTCTAGCTTCTCTAATGGCAGTGATTCTATGTTCAAGATGAGCTGGCAGTGTTAAAAGGAACTTTTTGTTGACCTCCCTGATTGAATAATACTTTCCATTGATGTTCAGGTTGTTGATCAACGCATTGTACCTCTCAAACACTTCAGTAATTCCTTCTCCTGGATTTGATTTGAAATGTTCATATTCAGAGGTTAGGATTTCCAACTTGTTCTCCCTAACTTCCTCTGTGCCTTCATTAATCACCTCAATAGTTTCCCACATGTGTTTGGAATTTTTACAGTTCATCACATGTCTGTTCATCAAGGGATCAAGGGAATCAATTAATATTAATTGAAGGCTGACATCCAAGGAGGCTTCTTCCTTCTCAGCAGGAGTAAAATCTTCAGGCTCTTTTGGATAGGTTCTAGCTTCAGTAGTCACCACACCATCTATTATTACCTCCGGTTCAATAACCATCGGAGTTTTTATACCCTTCTTTAACAAGTTTGAATATTTGGGATTTGCAACTTGTAAAAATAATAGCATCTTCTTCTTCCACATGATATAATTCTCTTTATCAAATTGTGGAATTTTAACGGTTCCAACTTTATGTGAAGTCATTATGAATTTTTGAATAAATAAAAATTCAAGGAGTTGAAAAATCACAAAAGTCTAGGATCTTGATTTGTTCGTTAATCAGAAGGCTCTGATACCAATTGTTAGGTCCCAATGTGTTTGTAGAAGGGGGGGTTGAATACAAACAGTACCGAATAATCGAATTAAATGCGGAATAAAAAATGTGAAACAAAATTCAAGTTAAATAAAAATATTATTAAACTTGAAAGGTGTTACAACAACTGTATCGATTACAAGGAATTAATCTCAAATTAATTATCACAAATCTAGAATAAATTCGACATGAACTTTTTCTATTTTTGTAATAAAAAAGATTCAAATGCTAAACGCAATTTGAGATTAAGTTCTAGGGATTTTGATCCGCTAGATTGTTACACAAGAACAAGATAAAGATTTCTAGTTGATTGGATTTAACTTTACAATCTAGAAATTTAATCTTGGATTAAACAGATGAAAAATGTAATATTTCAAGGCGGCTGCTTTTCTTATTCTTTGTTCTTCTGTTTGAATGATAGATTCTTGAAAGAAGGTCTTCTGCTTCTTTTTAATCAACAAACCAATAGAATTGAATTGGCATGACAATCCTATAGCTGGCAAGACTTTCGGTAGGACAATTGAATGAACTAGCAAGACAATCTGAATGAACTAGCATGACAATCAGAATGAACTAGCAAGACAATTATCCTCCTAGAGTAACTTTCGGTATGACAATGGAAAATGGCCTAGCATGACAATCGGTATGACAATCCTGATTGTCATGCTAGTTCATTTTCAATTGTCTTGCTGATTTAATGCTTGAATTTAATCCAATTAAGCTTCTGAAAATTCCTAAAATTCCTAGAATTAATTCAGAATTAATTAATCAATTAATTCAATTAATAAATAAATTATTCTTCGCAGATATAATTTATTTTCTTAATTAAATTAGATGACTTAATTAATTAATAGAGAATTAATTCTAGTCTTGAGCAGCAACCATTCTTCTGCAAATCTTCTGAAAATCACTGAAAATTATGAATCAATTCCATCACTTCAACGTTGACACTCGATGTACTGTCTGGTTCATGAGTGACTAACTTCCGTGACGTTTCTTCATGTCTTGACTTTGACACTTGATTTTCTTCAGATTAAATCCTTGTAATTAATGATACTCTGACGAGATCTCTGTCATTTGATTAAATCCACGATCTTGATTTATATCACTGAGGCATGATCAAATTCTTGAACTTCTTCCAGTGAATTAACTCCTCAAGTCTCTAGATGAACCTTGTTTCTGAATCCTTTGACAGATATTACTTTGCGAGATCTCTTTGACGGTCGATCCACTATTTACTTATTACATTCTTATTTGAGTTGAGTTGAATCCTCGAATATACAAATAGGCTATGACATATGACTTACAACAGCTATCTGAAAATCGCGTCGCTAGATAAGAATCTCGAACCTCATCACGAATCATACCAAAACCTATTGTACAGTCGCATTCAACCTCTTGACATTCTATCTTTCTATTTCCTAATACTAATCCTAACTCTCTATCCATTCCCGATAATCTATGCTTGTTTCAGTGACTTATAACCTGTGGCTCTGATGCCAAACTGTAATGCCCTCCAAACACGGGTCAAAAGTTTGGGGCTCACGAAACACACACCTTAATATATAAACTGTATAAAAAATATTATATGCATTGACCCTTCTTCACACAACCACGGATCGCAACAGGTTAAAGTATGAAAACAAGCCACAACCTTAACTTTTATTATATCGTACCAAATCCCAACTAGTTCAACTTACAATGGCTAATGATATCGTACTTACAATCTTACATGACTCATTTACAATATAAAGCTCCTGCTAGCTCGGTCCAACTTAACCGGAAATCCTAGCTTGCACACTAGACAGGGAATTCTCGTTACCAATAATTTCCTTTTCAACTATTGAAAACATAAAAAGATTTGCAAGAGTGAGCTAACTAGCTCAGCAAGTCATAATAGCAATAACTGAGGTGAAACAATAACCAACTGAAATAATTCATAAGAAGTCAATTTTATGAATAAGCAATGATTAGAATTGGATATTTACTTTTCATTTTAAAAACCAAGGTTAGGCTGCTGATCAGTCACGCACTAACTCCGAGCAAGGCTCCTAGCTTTGCTCTATATACTGGATCCAAGGCACGCATTGGCCTATTATGACCACGAATCTGGTCCACATTTATAAAACCACCCAATTCTAAAGCAATTCTATATGACAAGCAATGTAAATCAATAAGCTGAATTATAAACCACATTTATCTTGAAGCATAGAATGATTCACAATACCATGAAGGCATAACAGGGAATTCAAAAAGATTGGCTTTCAATCAAGGAAATAATCAGAAAGTAAGAGACCAAGGGTTCAAGGGTTCCAAGAATTGGTCTTCTGTTAAACAAGGAATAAGGGTTGGTATGTTAAGAAATTCAATATTAGAAATCAGTATGTGGTAGATATGTATTTATGGAGTAGTATCGTATGTGTATGGCTCGTATCTGGGAATTCAACAATCAATGGTTTATGAAGAATAAGGCTTATGGCTCAAGATCAATAAGAATCAAGGTTCAAGGTTAACTAGTTTAAAACGCTTGCAATATAAAACATGAGTTATTTTGAGTAATAGCGACATGTTATAAAACAGTTCGAGAATATTTGCAATATATCTTGAAGAAGGTTCAGAAGTACTTGCCTTATTACCGATAATTTCCAACTTTACGTGTACCCATCTAACAATTTTACTTTTCCATCACTTTCCTTCTTTTTCTATGCCTTGCTTCTATTCATCAATCACTTGCTTTCTTTTTCTATACTTCCGTTCTATTTACTGATCACTGGCTTCCTTTTCTATGCCTCGCTTACTCTGCTAGGCATCACAAGTATCTATCAACACTCAATCTCATATCATTCTAATCGTCACATAAACGTCATAAGCTTTCATCTACCCTTCGTTTTACCCAAATCCGACATACGGATTGAAAGTGAGGAATAAAACAGTCAAACAATGCACGTACAACCATATTACGCATCAAACAGATCACATATAACATGTAACATGTAAGATATTCAATTAAAATAATTATTCAAAGAAGATTCGGGGTTAAAATGATTTTCCAGATATTTATTACGAATTTTTGAACATTTTTCGGAATTAAAACGGGACTCCGAATCAATTTATAATTAAATAATAGGGTTTGAACACTCGAATCTGACTTAAAAAATAATTTTATAATAATTATCGAGCCTTAGAAATAATTTTAAATAATATTTTAAAGCTCGAAACTATTTTTCGGAATTTTTAAATCAATTTTAAATAATTAAATCTAATTATAAAATCAATTGTAATTAATTAATAATTAATTAAATTAATTAGTCAATTAATTATAAATTAATTGATTAATTAAAATAATTAAAAACTAATTAAAATTAATTAATAAAATAATTTCTATTTATTTTTGAATAAATAAATAATTGAAACCATTTTCCGAATTTAAAATAATTAAATAAATGCTTTTCTGATTTTTTTAAAATAATAAAAATATCATTTTTAAAATAAAAGTAAACAGAAATCCATTTTAGTAAATTTTGGAAACCAGTGTACCGAAATTCAAATTTTAGAAAACTACAGGAGTGGAAAGGGTAATTTTCCCCCTTCCACCGTCTTCCCCGCCCTGCCCAGCCGGAACTCCATGGCCACCGCCATGGAGCTTTTCCGGCGGCCTGAATATCACTCTAGAATTACGATTAATTAACATGTGATGTACTATAGACATGCAGGACTCACTCTGTGGCGTCAAAATGGTTGAAATCATCCTGAATCAGCCGGAACAACGGACGGAAAAATCCGCCGCCGCCCAACCCCATTTTCCGATGAAAGTCTTTCGACTACTGTTCGTTCATCACGTATATACCAAAAAATTCGTCTTTCAACGATCTATTCAATGGTACCATCAATTTCAGCTAATAACCCCAAACACAGAAACTCCCAAATTTCAATTAATAATATTCATATGAACATAAACCCTAATTTAAATTTCCAGAATCAAACCTCATTTTCTTTATGTTATTGAACTCTATTTTTGACATATAATACACCAAATTGACCAGGAAAATATTATCTACACGATGGAATCATCAAATCATATCAACAACATCAAGAACAAAAATTCATATTTAATCCATAAATAATTTGAATTAAAATAATTAAATCAGGAAAATACCTTGATTTCTGCATAAAAACGTATGATTGATTATGAAAGTACTTTTCGAGAGCTTCGTTTTGATATATTGCACGCCCGAATCGGAGTTCGATAACGTCTGCGTTCGTACGTTTAATTCTCAAGAGCGCGATATTAATTCGACATTTTCTCTGTATTTTATGGGGTTTTACTGACTGATTGTGATTATACGGATAAAATGAAATGATAAAAGGGCTATATATATTTTTTGAATATTGGTTCATTTTGGATCGTTAAATTAGTTGCTTAGCCGCTAAGTAACTGCAAAAACGATCTGATTTGATACCCGTATTGGATAATTATCCAGACCGGGCTTTTTATAAAATACTTTATACGAAAATAATGTAATAATATCTCGTCTTTCGAGAATACGGGTTTTTGTTGATTCACCGAAATAATTATCGTATCGGAAATCTTGCGCCGGGCCGCGCACGGGTCAAACCGTAATCCGAATTGAAAAAGTCAAAACACAGAAAATGTCCGGAATTACCAGATTAGGTTAGGAAGGAGTTTTCGAAAGAGTTTCGGGTTGTAAAAACGTAAAAACGGTTGAAGTTGGATGATTCCCGGCTTTATAAAATAATTTTGTAATTATTCAGAAAATAATTAATAAATTCATTAATCAATATAAAATCATATAACAGTCCAAAAATTACCAGAAAAATTCCGTAATTATCTATATTTTATTCTGGTCATAATAAAATTAACATACTTATACTTTACCACATATAAGCACCCACATATCCATACCAATCATCAGATAATTCACCAAAATAACATAATAATCATATAAAAATTATCTATTGATAAAAATAATTACACGCGATATCCCGGATATTACAGTAGCGTGGATTCACACGAAGGATTGTTATTATTCAGTAAAGTCTGGTTATCATGTCTGGCAGGAAATAAATTTGGCACATGTACAAAAGGCTCAATCAGTAGGCTGGAAGAGATTGTGGAATTTAAAAATCCCACCGAAAGTGAAGTATTTTTTGTGGCGTTTATGTCGTACCAATGTCCCTGTCCGTGTGGTTCTGTAAATGAGATGAAATGGCGTTCCTAGGATTTGTCCTATGTGTAATATTGATGTGGAGCATGTGCTTCATTTGTTCTTTCATTGCGACTTTGCAGCTCTGTGTTGGCAATATATTGGAATGCAATATGATATGTGGGAGATGGAAGATGTTTTATTATGGTTGCTGGACAATCTTAGTTCTGAATCCTATGAGAGACTGAAAATGATTGTAATGGCACTATGGGGTATCTGGTTTTTTAGAAACAAGAAGGTCTAGGAGCATAAAGTGGTAACGTCATAATTTGCTATGGATTGGAGCCTAATGCAGCTAAAGGAATGGATCGATGCCAACAGTAAAATGCACCAGAAAGGGATGCACTAGTAGGCCAAAGGAACGACTTAACGAGGTGATGACAGATGGGTGACACCAGAAAGTGGCTCACTCAAACTTAACATTGATGCTTCAATAGTGGAAGGAACTTCATTTTTTTCGGTAGGCATGGTTTTGCGCAATCATAGAGGTCACTATCTGAGGGGTAAAGTCAAGAGGTTTGCAGAAACTGTGAATGTATTGGAGGCAGAGGTAACCGGTATTGATGAAGTTTTGTCTTGGATTAGATCGAGGACATCGTAAAGGGTTATTTTTGAGTTTGACTCACTTACAGCAGTACAAGCTATAAATAGTCAGTCTAGGTATCATTTGGAGATTGGACATATTTTTTTGTTTGCAGAATGAAGTTGAGTGTTGGACCGAATATTTGGGTTAATTATGTGAGAAGGTTAACCAAGAGGACAGCCCACTTAGTGGCTCGAATTCCTTGTGAGCTAAATTGCTGTATTAGTCTTGTTTCTCCTCCACAGAATGTGTTGGAGTCTTTGATGTATGATGCTTTGATTGAGTAATGAATTTAACTTTGCTTCAAAAAAAAAGATCAATGACATTTATTTTCGAATAAGTATATGTTAGCCAATTTTAAATTTTCAGAAATCTTTTCTCGGTGTTAGTGAACAAACCGTGATAAGTTATGAAAAATTATAGATTTATTTGGTTTACATGTAGAATCTTTATACAATTAAAATATGCATGTTTATAGTTTTATATTAGAATAAATAATATCTGACCAATTCTATCAAATTTAATCAATAAGACCCTTTTCTCCTATTAAATTTAACTAACACGACCTTGACCGATTAAATCAATAGAGAAATTATACAATTTTTAGTTCATTATATTATACCTAAATAAATTTAAATTTAAATTAAATAAATTCTTAAGCTAATACTTAACATGTATATACGAGATGGGTGTCGGCTTTTAAGGTTTTCTTAGTTATATTTAAAATTTTTAATTTTTATTTGAAAGGATCACGTTCATTTGTTAATTACTATTTTTTTATGATTATTAAAATTTTAAATATATAATAAGAGCATTTTTCTAATTAATTACTCATGTAAATTGTCATTATTTTTAAAAAACTATTAATATTATTATCAAATCATTTTAAAGTAATAATATCAATTTTTAATATTTTTAGTAATTTAAATATAAAAATTTATAAAACGCGCGGGTAAGTTAATTAGTATTATAAATAATAATATATTAATTCTTATATATAGTTGGTAATCTCTTTTTCTATAAAAATTATATATAATATTTTATTAATTTTGATAAAAAAATGAACGATTAAAAATATTTAAAATATATTATATTATTTGTTTTCAATACAGTTAATTGCTTTATTGACGACTCTAAACTCGCTTTTTTATCGATCAAATGTCGATTTTGTTAATTACAACTATAATAATTTTTTTTGTATACTATTACGTAAAAAGATATATATCAAAAATTTTATATTGTCATGTTAAACATGATTATGTTAATGATTATGCAATGTATAACACATAAATTTTATTTTATAGTATCAACCGTCAAATAATTGATCACACTCAAAAATGTAATTAAATACATAATTATTAAAAAAAAATCGTGTCGCGTGTAGTGCGGCTTTACATCCTAATTTTATTTAACCCCGTTGTTGTACAAGACATGCCTGTACTATAACAAGACTAAGTTAAATTGACAGTCCTAAGTAAATTGTATGATAATCTAAGTTTGCTTTTTGTATTGTATTACTTGAGTCTGCAAAAGTGTAAATAGATTAGACTGGGGTATTTTTCTGTAAATAGTCTCAAGCCTAAGAATAAACTCTGGAAGAAGATCATGAAGATCATGCCTCAGAGAAAGTGTGAAGAAGCTTGGAGTTGAATAAATCTGTTTTGAGAAAAATATTCTAAGTCAAGAAATCTACAAGTCACAGATCAAGTCATATAGAGAAGTCATTCGAGAACTCCAGAAGGACTTATTGAGAAGTCAAGAAAAGCTTACAGAGGAGTCTCAGAGATATCGACAAGTCAAAGTATCATTAGAGATCTCTGAGATATCGATAATTCAAAATGTATATAGAGATCTTTGAGATATCGACAAGTCATTTCATCAATAGAGAATTCAGAGATATCGACAAGTCAAATTGACGATGTGAAGATTGGAGATATCGACAAGTCAAACTCTCATTAGAGATCTCAGAGATATCGAGAAGTCAATATGCCATTAGAGGTCTCAGAGATATCGACAAGTCAATATGCCAGTAGAGATTTAAGAAATATCGACAAGTCTTTTCTAGATGCAGAAATTCAGAGATCTCGACAAGCCAAGGTCTTTTATAGAGAACTCAGAGACTTCGATAAGTCAAAACAACTTTAAAGAAATAAGAGATCTCGATAAGCCATTATACTTATCGAGATGTTGAGTTCTCTATATAACACACTGGAGATCTCGATGTAAAACTCAAGTACATAATGCACACCAGTTAAAGATCCAAGATTGTCAATCAACAAACAAATCAATCACTGATTTGAAAAGTCTATAGAAGCAACTTGAAGAGTGCAAGATCAAAGGTTGTTAGAGATATCAGCAGAAACTATAAGAAGTTCATATCAGAACTTATATCGAAGGATGATGATGATATCAACAAATGATAATGATATCAACCGATAATGATATCAATGAATGATGAAATCAGGACTTGTCACATCAGTTGATCTTCGATAAGGAAAAGGAAACAGGAACTCAAGGCGGTGAAGGACTTTAACTTGGAAGCATTGTATTAGGTTTCCTTATTGTTAATAGAATATGATTCCTTATACATTGAGTAGTTGTACTCTATATAAAGCACATATTAGGTTCATGTTATAAACATCACGAACATTGTAATATCTTTCACATAACCTAACAGCTCCCAAGAATATTTGTTCATCCTTTCGAGAGAGTACGTTTGTAATCAATTTTTATTTATTAATATAAAAACTGTTGATTCTATTGAAGCTCTATCAAATTGATTGTATTAACTGTATTCACCCCCTCTACAGTTGATTAAGGGACTAACAATTGGTATCAGAGCTTGCTATTAATGTACAAACAGTTAAAATCTGAAAATCAATCAACAATGTCAGACAAAGAAGAAGAAACACAGAATCCAAAACCACCACCCCCAGCCACATCACAAATAAGCAGCAACATGAGTAGGTATAAATCTATCGAGGTGCCAATCCTGAAGACATGAATATCCAATCTGGAAAGTCAGGATGACCATGTGTTTGGAAGCCACAGATCCTGAATATTTAAATAGGATTTATGATGCTCCTCATAAACCAATAAAGGTAGTTGTTTCTATTGCAGGAGAACCAACGAAGATGATAGACAAAAACATGAAGGACTATATTCCTGAAGATCTCTCATTTATTATGAAGGATGCTAAGGTCAGACACATCCTGCACATCAGTCTTGATAGTGTTATGTCTAATAGAGTTATTGGATGTAAGATAACAAAAAAGATATGTGATGCTTTAGAAGTAAAGTGTCAAGGTACAACTGCTATCAAGAAGAACAGGAGGACAATACTTACTCAAGAATATGAGCACTTTGACTCAAGGGACAATGAGTCCTTAACTGAGATCTATGACAGATTTCAAAAGTTGCTGAATGACTTATTCCTTGTCAACAAAGAATATGATTTGGAGGATTCAAACTTGAAGTTCCTTCTTGCTCTCCCTTAAAGTCACATCAATAAGGGATAACTATTAACTTGATGACACACCTCTGGATGAGATCTATGGAGTTTTGAAAACTCATGAACTAGAGATAGAGAAAAGAGTCAAGAGGAAATGATCTAAATCTAGACCAGTTGCACTCAAGGTTGAAGAGAAACCAAAGGAGAAAGCTAGGAGGATAAACTACTCCAAAGGGAAAGCCATGATTGCAAAGTCAGATATTAAATCATCAAATTCTGATGATGACTCAAATACTGATACTGAATCAGATACTGACAATGATCATAACAATAATGAAGACATGGATCAAACGGCTGCCCTACTGGTTAAAAGCTTCAAGAAGATGATCTATAAGAACTTCAAAAAAGGGAGAAGATTTTCCAGAAAAGGTTCCAGTTCCTCAAACTCTGATAAGAGAAATAACAGAAGAAATACTGATTGGAAGGAATCAATATCTGGAAAACTTGACAATTCAAAATAGAAATGTTTCAACTGTGATGGAATTGGAAACTCTGCAGCTGACTGCAGAAAATCGAAAGCTCAGAAGAAACAAGCTTTGACCTCAAACAAGAGAAACTGTGATGATTCATCAGATTTAGATGATGGAGTCAATTATGCTCTCATGGCAAATGCTGATTCTGAGGCTGATAATGCTGAATTAAAGGTACCTCAGACTATTCTTACTTTTGATATCGATGATATCTATGAATTAAGATTATTTCTTAAGACTCTGCATGTTAGTCATAGGGATTAAACATTAGAGAACAATAGAATCAAGAGTGAAAACTCCGAGTTAAAGAAAAGGAATGATCACCTAGAAATTGAGTTACTTTATATGCTAGAAATTCAAAAAGAAAGAGATAATGTTGTTTATGTTAAGGAAAAATTGTTAGAAAAACATGCTTATCTAGAAAAGGAGTTAGCTAAAGAAAGAAAAATTATTAAACTTTGGACTAACTCAGGAAAGACAACTCAGGAAATTTTAGAGAATGAATGTTGGGGATCAGGATTAGGATATACTGCTAGATCTAGTTCTGATAAGAAAATTGGAAAAGAAAGTGAGAAAACATAACCAATAAAGACTAATAGCAAGGTCAAACTAAAAAAGGTTCAGATAAAGACCGTTAAGTTTAATCCAAGTGTTAATACTGTCAAGTCAATTCATGAGGAAGGTATAACATCAACACCTAGATCAAACTTAATTACTGATAAAAGTGAACAGGTTCACACAAAGTCAGTAAGTATTGGTTTAATGACTCATAAACAGCTTAAGCAAAAGCTGAAGGATCTACACATGAAAGACAATAAAAAAAGGCCTAGGAAAAATAGAAATGTCAAGGTAGGTGTTAATAAGAATGAAAATTATGTAACTCCTCCCAATGCACCTAGAAAAGCCTGTTCAAATTGTGGTAGCACTAATCATCTTGCTAATCTTGCAGGAAGAATAAAAAGATAAATGTTGTTCCTTCTAAATTGGAGTTTAGGAATAGAACAATTAGATATAGACCACAGAGTCCTTGTTTTCATTGTGGTAGTGTTTGTCACTCTATTTATACATGTAAAGAGTATCACAGTTTATATTATGATTATTATAAACTGAAACCCTCTTTAATTAAATTAAAATCTATTTCTAAATGTATAAATACTAATAGTAAGGATGTTAACATAAACTCTGATAGAAGTCTTCTGCTGCATATGTTAACAAACTTAAAGAGGCCAAATGATCCAAGCAAGTTTGGGTCCTTAAAAACACTAACTGATTTAAATTACTGATTACAGGGTAACATGAGGAATACTCTAGTCTTGGACAGTGGATGCTCAGGACACATGATTGGTTATAAGTCCCTGTTATCAGAATTTGAGGAGAAGGCTAGCCCAAGCATTTTTAATGGAGATGGAAAATTAGGAAAAATCTTATATGAAGTCAGGGTCTTCACAATTACTGATAACACAAAAGTTTTTTTACTAAGTAGAGCATCTTTGGAAGACATCTAGAACTGGCATAAAAGACTTTCTCACCTCAACTTCAACAATATCAATGGACTTGTGAGGAAAGAACTTGTGAGAGGATTGCCCAATGCATTTTTTACTCCTGATGGCTTATGTGACTCATGTCAGAAAGCCAGGCAAATGAAAACTTCTTTCAAAAGTAAAACTGAATCCTCTATTCTTGACCCATATCATCTTCTTCATATTGATCTCTTTGGTCCCGTGAATGTTATGTCAATTGCGGAGAAGAGGTATGTACTTGTAATTATTGATGAATATACAAGATACACATGGGTGTATTTTCAGCACACCAAGGATGAATCTCCATCCATTCTTCTTGATCATGTGAGGGAGCTGGAAAAAGGATCAACATACAAAGTGAAGATCATCAGAAGTAGTAATGCGACTGAATTCAAGAATAGCTCTATGGAAGAGTTCCGCAAACTCAAGGGGATAAAACAAGAGTTTTCTGCTTCTGGAACTCCACAAAAAGATGGAGTTGTTGAAAGAAAGAATATAACTCTCATAGAAGTTGCAAGAACCATGCTAGAAGAAGCAAGATTGCCTACCTACTTCTGGGCTGAGGTTGTGCAAACTGCTTGCTTTACACAAAATGCAACATTGATCAACAGGCATGGAAAAACACCATTTGAGATGGTGAAGGGAAAGAAGCCAAATTTGAAGTATTTTCATATTTTTGGTTTTAAGTGTTTTGTTCTCAAAACTCATACGGAGCAGCTGACCAAATTTGATCTAAAAGCTGATGAAGGAATTTTTGTGGGATATCCATTGTCCACAAAAACCTTCAGAGTTTACAATCTGAGAACAAGAACAGTCATGGAATCTAAACATGTATATTTTGATGACAAGAAGATAATAGGTCTAGAAGATGCAGATGACCATGACAAATTGAGATTTGAAAATGAAGTACCTTATGCTGAACTTTTAAATCCTGACCCTGATATAGTAAATCCTGATATCACTCAAAGCTCTGATATTCCACAAAATAGTGGAAATTCTTCTAACTGAAGCATATGTTAAGGGGGTGCAACATGATTCAAATCCAGAGATAACTGCGAGTGATTCTACTAAAAAAACTTCAGTAGAAAGATCATCAGACTCATTTTCCTCAAACTCTGATGAGTCAAATACTGATAACAATAAGAACAATGATTCAGGGGGAGCATCAGGAAAAAATAGTGGTACTAATCAAAGAAATAACGGAGAGTTCATGGATCAAGGGGAGGTTCGTCTTCAAGGAGTCAACTTCCATCTACAAGAAAATGGTCTAAGTCACACACACCTGACTTAATCATTGGAAACCCTGACAGTGGTGTAAGAACAAGAAAAGCCACTCATAATGAATGTCTCTACCATTCTTTTGTATCTCAAACTAAACCCAAGAAGGATTAAGAAGCTCTGCAAGATGCTGAATGGGTCACAGTAATGCAAGAGGAGCTCAATGAATTTGAAAGGAACGAAGTCTGGACTCTTGTGCCAAGACCAAAGAACAGATCTGTAGTAGGCACAAAGTGGGTGTTCAGAAACAAAACTAACAGTGAGGGCATTATCACAAGGAATAAAGCAAGACTGGTTGTAACGACCGAGAAATTACGCTTGTATTATGTTCTAATAAAGATAAGTTATGTGTATTACTATGTGATTAAATGTGTTGAGTCGTAAAACCATGACTATTATGTGTTATGTGTTGTCTGTTTCGATCGGAATATGTTTCGGGTATTTATTGAGTATTTTATTATAAGATATAGGTTTTATATCAAAATCCGTGCATCTCAAACAGTGTTTTAAAAGCCCGTATTTCAAACAAAATCATTGGCCCTATTTTGCCAAGAACAGCCTATACCATATCACTATTCTGAACATCTAGACATTTTACAAATTTACCTCTTTCGCGAAAAACGACTTTTCCGGACCCCTTCGGGAGTCAAAAAACCCACATAAATCACATTTTTATTTTTATATTATCATGAAATTATCAAACATCATTTTTCTTTGCATTTTTGTAATATTCACAATTTTTGGAAATATTTGACATTTAATTTGTATTTATTGGATATTTAAAAATTCATTATTAATACCCAAAAATTATAAAAACTAGGGCCAAATATTTTTATTAGATGTGTAATTAGACCCTTAATTTTATTTAGGGGTATTATTTTCATAAATATAAATAGCTGATTTATGGTTAATTAATTATTTAATTATTATAAAAAAAATCAGAAAATCAAGAATAATGAGTGTTGGTGAAGAACAATCAGAGAATTAAACTGCAGATTTGAAGGTGATACTGTTATCCAAATTGATCATGTCAGTAACCAAAATGATCCTCTTGATCTTTAATTTCTATTCATATCATCAATTTCATGTGTTGTAGATTTGATTTTCAATTCGTTTTTTAGGGTTTATGCTCGAATTAAGAGTTTGTTTTTAGGAATTGTTTGACTATTTTGATGATCTAGTTAGCTTTATATTGAGTTTAGGAATGAATTGGCATGATTAATTGGTTCGTATAACCCCGGGAGGATAGTTCCCGAGTTCTTAGTTTTTAGCAATTTTTGATTTTATTTTTGGTAATATATGGACGTTTTTGGTTGCTGTAAGTTGTTGGAATTGATTCAAGAACTGAAGAGCTTTGATTTTATATAATAATCTTTGAGTTTGGTGTACAAATGCGAGGGATTGTGTTTTCGTCGGAGTTTCGTCGGTTTTTGCTTCGCTGTTACCGGAAAAGATGAATGGGACGTCGTTGGTTGCAGAGAAGTCGAAGACGGTGTTGTGGAGGAGTGGAGTGATTCTGCAGTTTGAAACGTACTGAAATCGTCGTGTTTTAGCCACGTTTTTGCCTCGCCGGAAAAAGCCCGTCGGTACCGGGTTCCGGGCAGCCGGACGGCTGTTCTTCATCGACCCGAGTCGACCCGGTTTCGACCCAGGAAACGACCCGGGTTTGATACCCAAAACCTGAAATCAGTTCCCTGTTTTGTGTTTCTGATTTTCTATTATTTATTCTATTTTATAAAATCCAAAATCAGATTATAGTAATTTCGAAAAATCAATTAAAAATTAGTTTTAAATTTTAAAAATTATTATTAATAATTTTTAAATTATTTTAATAATTTAGAAATTCGAAATTAGTTAATTATTTAATTATTTAATTATTTATTCAATTATTTATTTATTGATCTATTATTTAATAATTAAGTAATTAATTAATAAATAAAGATTAAATATATCAAATAATTCGAATAATAATTTGATAATTTACTGAATAATACGAGTAACTCGTAGTTGTACGAGTAGTACTTCGATAAGTTGGGTTATGATTCGAGCGTTCGTTTATTTATTCGTTGAGTGTCGTAATAGTATTCGTACCGAATAATTATTTGTAAATGATCGACTTAGTCGTATAATTGGTAATAATTTGTGATTAATTGTAATAATTGTAATTAATTCTAAAAATTAGGGATTAATTATTTTAAAATATAATAATTCTTAAATAATTAATTTAAAATATAATTAAGGTTTATTTAATTATGATTAATTAATTATAATTGATTTATAATTAATTAAATCTTGATTAATGTATAGTAATTAAACCATTAGTCCGATTGGAGTGAAACGAAGACCCTTAGACTCAGAAAAATGACCCAATTCCATTAAAAATATTTATAAATCATAACTTCTTTCGGAAGCGAGTCGTCTTATGGTAATTAATTGTTTATAGGCCCTATTAAGGGTAGAATCGAGTCTAATAAATCCTGAAGAATTATGAAGCGAACGAGATAGTGTTAGTTAATGCGAGTATAAGTCTAGTATCGATTCTAAAAATAATTACAAGTCTAAAAATTAATTATGTGCTTTATGTGCTATGTGCTTTAAGTGATTATGTGAACCTTATGTGTTATATTATATATGCGAGTCTGATAGAATCGTATAGGTAGACGATTAGGGCTACGTGGTATCAATTCAAGATACGTGTATGAGATAAGTTATCTAAACGAATATCTTTCCTTGATAGATTCCTTATCCTTAAAATGGATCAAGCAAGAGGCAGAAGATAGTGAATCGTACGAGCTGAAGTTCATACCAGACAAGTTTTTCCCCTATTCTAAGTTCAGAATAGTGAAATATATCCAACTTTCCATATCAATTACACCTTGATTATTCTTGTTCACATATATTGATACACAATTATTGATCCTTGTTTCTATTTCATTTTGATTTTTGATTTCTCCCAATTTATTGAATCCTCTATTCATATTCCAATACTTTTACCCTTATTTATATATACTCTGATATATCCTGATGTTGGGATACCTCGAAAGCATGCCGATTGATCCGGATGCTAAGCTATGGACTGCATGGTTACGATGCGGGCTGAGTATTAAGCGGACCCTTGATTATGAGGCCATAGTTTCCTGGGTACCCCTTTCGGTTAGGTCTATGTAGTTGGGTATAGATCCGCACTATATCCTGACTAACCAGCAGGTTATATTGCATATGTTGGTTTTTGTTTCCAGTCTCGTTCATTTGGCACTCGCCAATAATGAAAAGTTATTATTCTTTACAGAAACAGATGGTAGTTCAAACCAGCAGATTATCGGTTCATTTATTCTTCTCTCTTTATACTGTATATATTGTTGCAGGCTTGTTGAGCAATTTTAGCTCACCCCCTTTTATTGTTATTCACATTATTTTTCAGTTAAGGTTGAGAATGAAACCCATCATAACCCGAGTAGTCAAGAAGCGAGTCAAGCAGCGGGACCCTCTTATACCAAGGGTGTTTGTCCCTATCCCACAAGAGAGCTTTGAGTTACCAGATCAGGTGTAGCAGGAAAAGTAATAGTTGTAGTTTGAATAAAAGATATTTAGTTTAAAATGTGAATACAATAATGTTTTATAATAAAGAGAGTTCTGAGGCAGTTTGTTTAGATTGGGTTGTAATAAAGTTGGTTTGTCGTTCTTGTTTTCAATCCTTAACCTTGAAAAGATCCTGAGTAGCAGTAGTTCGGGGTAATTATTTTATTTATATCTTGCTTGTACAGGTTTAGTGAGTAGTTATTGCTAATAATGCCCCAAATCTATACCCCGGATTTGGAGGGTCTTATAGTTGGCATCAGAGCTTAGGTTTTGGCCCTTGAAAACAAGAACATTATAGTTAAGATAAGATAGGAAGATTACATAGGATAGGAGAAATGGTATTAGGGTTGTTTGTTTATTAGATTAGGAGTTTGTGAGTTCTAGGCATGTGATTCGATCTTTTCTTGTGTTATGGTTATTATACTAGATGGCTTCCTCAGCGTCATCCTCGGAGCGGACAGCTTCAGATCCGGTGGTACCACTAACACCAGCATCGATTGAGGCATTTCCACCATTGCCAGCACCACCACCACCATTGATATAGGGACCCCCACCAGAGCAGTTGCCTGTATCCCCTGCACCAGAGGTACCTGACTTTGTTGATTATTTTCCTTATTTTGAGCCCGAGGTACCTGATTTTCCGCCGTTAAAGTTTCCGATGTTTAACATTCCTGATATGGTTGATATCCCATAATGGGAGGATTTAGAGCCGCAGATTCCAGCACCATAGCCAGAGATCCATAGTTCCAGCCAGAGCCACCTATGTTTGCACCCCTAGAGCAACCTGTTTTATTTTCCGCACCATTGGCTATTTATGCACCTGTGCCTGGGATATACCAGTATCCACAGCAGGAGTTCATGGATGAGGTAGTTATTTACCATCCATTACCTACCCGAGGTTCACAGACCGATCTTCGTGAGCCTCATATGGTGTCTTACCAGCAGTTCTAGAGTGAGAGGGAGGAGAGGCTGAGATGGCAGGACCAGTGTCGAGAGATACTTGGGTTATTCGAGACTAGAGAGGATGGACCAGTCAGAGCACTTTAGCCAGATAATATACCGAGGGATAGACTATGTCAGATACTTAGGGCAGGATCTCAGGAGATTATGGATTTGAGACAGCAAGATGTGCGCACCGATGCCGTATACCGTAGAGCGATGAGATTGACTAAGGCCGTACTAGAGGCGTTACAGCAGGAGTTCGGCCGTGTGCCACCCGGATTTTGATCTCAGCTGACAGTAGGATATTATACCATGTGTATTATATGTAGATAAATGCATCATAGTATAGTATGACTAGTTTGTATGCGTGTAGCCGTTAGTTTTGACTGGTAGTAGTAGCAGTATGACTAACCTAATGTAGACCTTTTTATATCAAGCATTGACACCTGTAGCTGGTGTTATACCCATATATATATAAAATGAACCTTTTCATGTTTTCTTTTATTTTCTAGTCTTTTAAGCATTTACATTTATTTTACTGTTTTACCGTTGCATATTTTAAAATGTTGTTTTATTTACAACCATGTTGTATCATTTATTTTTCCCAAATTTTTCAAATTATTTCCAAGTGATTTACTTAAACATTAAATTGTTTTTCTTTCCAATATAAACTGTTTAAATTTTGTTTTAATACCATACAAATTGTTTATTTATGTATATCATCTGTTTAATAAACTGTTATTAAAAGAATCAATTGTTTTATTATCAGAACTATGACACCCAAAAGAAAAACAAGAACCGAGTCGTCTAATGACAATACCGAGGGTCAAAATAATAATTAAATGGACCAAATGTTCCACCTCATGCAACAACAGATGATGATGATGCAACAATAAATACATCAACAACAACAACATTTTCAACAACAAATGCTACAACAAGTCGTTCATCCAGAACAACAAGCACCACCAGCAGCACCGGTAGTTACGTCCAAGCAAATCCAGTCGGTGAATCCTCCGGAATTCGAAGGTTCCGCAGATCCTACAAAGGTGAGAGCTTGGTTAAAAGAAATGAAAAAGTCCTTTGCGTTAGTAAAAGTTGAGGATGATCAGAAGACAGATTTCGCTAGTTACTTTCTGAAAGGTAAGGCCAATTATTGGTGGGAACCGAGAAAAGCTTTGGAGGGCGAAGGTGTAGTGACTTGGGATAGATTTACCGATCTTTTTATGGAAAGGCATTTTCCTTATTATATGATCAAGTTCTTGGAGTTGAAGCAGGGTAATTTGTGGGTCACGGATTATGAAGCCAAGTTCACTGAATTGGCCAGATTTGTTCCCGAGCAGGTGGATACTGATGAAAAGTGAGCCAAGAGGTTTTAGCAAGGATTGAAGCCATGTGTAATAACCCCAATTTTTGAGAAATTTTGAAACCCTTATGAATAGTGTTTTTGCTGAACGAGAAAACTTTTCAGACCACACTATATAGGAGTACTTTTATGGAAATTCTAAGATCGTATTAGTATTCCATAAAGTAAATGAGTGTATGTAAAGGTCGTTAAAATTCGAATCCGGACACTTTGATTTTTCCCGAAAATCCACCAGATACCGAAAGAAATGAGTATAAGGTAACATGATTAAAAGGATTTAAATTCAAGGATTATAAGAGAGGATCATAAAAGGAATATAAAATATTAAGAAAGCTTTAGGGGAACCCAAGTAATAAGATCCCAGATATGATCCCTCAAACGACGAACGAGAACGAAAGTTAAGCGAACCGTAAAACAAATAAGCGACCAAGAGACAAGCTTGTACAAGAAGCCAAGGATTATGACATCATCAAACCACAAGGAAAGGACATGTGTTAAAAAGGTGACACAAGCATGGTGACATAAGCATGACAAAAAGAAGTGTGTTGTTGGTTGATTCTTGGCCATGCAAAAGTTACCATGGTAAAAGATCAAAATTGCCAAGCCAAAAAGGAAATCAACCAAGCAAAATATCATAACACAAAAATTAAAAATTTGACTTTGCTCCCATGAAGAGAAGCTCTCGGCCAAAACAAACCCAGCAACTTGAAATTGTCATATCTCCTTCAATACTCACTCAAATGTTGTGTTCTATAGCTCTTTGGAAAGGTATTGAGATAGCCTACAACTCTTGTTCACAAGTCTCTTCCAAATAAGCATGGTAAGACCCTCATTTTTACAGTTCTTTAAATCGGACTTTTAGAAACTTCAAAGCCTAACTTTGCATTCTTGATTTCTTTGGAAAGATCAAGCTTGTAGGAGGCTCCATAAGGCTTCCTAGTAACTTTCCACCCTCCAAGAAAGGTATAAATCTTCACACCCTTTAGTAATAAGTTTTAATGTTGAAGTTTGGTGATGGTTTGGATGGATGAGTAGTTATTCGAACGATAAGCATGATTCGAGCTTAATTGTTAAGTAGTTTAGTTGAATTTGGAGATGTTATAATATATGATTGGATTGAGATCCTTGAGCTTATTATGACTGAAATCAGTATCATTGATATGTATCTTGAGTTTTTGTTGATTGGTAGTTGGATTGATATGATTTGGAATGGTAAAAAAATTGGGAAATCGCGTAAACATAGCCGTCGTAATGTCCGATTTTCTTTGGACTGTTTTTGTGCATAACATTAGGACCCGAGAACCCCCTGTTAGATTGTGACCACTGCCATGTTTAGATAGCTCATGTTACGAGCTTCGTTTTGATATGTAGTTCGTTCGATTCCGATTTACGGTTTAGGAGAAACGACCGTTTCAAGTAACGGCGTTTCACGAACGAAACTTTTTCCCTCGCCTTACTTTGAAATGTAGGTTAAAGACCAAAAAGGGTTAATTAATGCATGAAACATTTATGGTAAGTGTTTTAGGCAGTTGGTAAGTCACTCGCGAAGGAATCGCTTTAAAACTCGTAAAGGTTAAATTATTAAAAATGAAGGAGCCGAGGGTACCCGAGTGACTTAAGCAAATCAGTGAGCGCAAAATCAAGCGTTAGAGTCTAAGTTAGTTAAAGTATAGATTTACAAGTGATTTTGGTTTAATTCCAACTTACTTGTTGTTTATAGGTTACCAGACTCGTCCCGAGCCTTTTATCACCCCAAGTCGCTCAGGCAAGTTTTCTACCCGTTATACTGTTGTTGTGATGAATATATGTATATGCATTATCTTGCGATAGATGCATGTTGGTTAATTAGCAAATGTTGCGATATATTGAAGCATGCTGATATGGTATATATATATATGCATGCCTGTTTCGTATTCTTGATTTATATATCTGTTGGTTCAAGTGCTTATTCGTTGCATAATACCTATGCTAGAGATAAGCGGTATTTGCGTATACCCTTAGTATAGGGACCCAAAGGTGAAAACATTTTCTAAAACCGGGAGTCGAGGATCCCGAGTAGATTTTATATATATATATATATATTTATATATATATATGGTTATAGTTTTCAAAACTATTAATCGAATAAGGTTTATTCGATAACTTTATTTTATTATTGAATATTATCTTGAATATTCATTCGAGGACTTATGACTCCTTTATATTATTTATTGAATATTATCTTGAATATTCATTCGAGGACTTATGACTCTTTTATATTATTTATTGAATATTATCTTGAATATTCATTCGAGGACTTATGACTCCTTTATATTATTTATTGAATATTATCTTGAATATTCATTCGAGGACTTATGACTCTTTTATTTTATTTATTGAATATTATTTGAATATTCATTTGAGGATGTATGACTCCTTTATTTTATTTAATGAATATTATTTATAATATTCATTCGAGGTATTATGACTCAGCTTATTTTATTTATTGAATATTATTTGAATATTCATTTGAGGATCTATGACTCCGATTATTTGCTGAGGTATATTCTTTATTCTATTAAAGAATAAGGTGTTAATAATCAAACTTATTTTCGATTATTCAAATAAAGATAATACTTTCATATAAGTATATCTTTGGTTATTTAATGTTTATTTCAAGTATAAGTTAATACTTCTACTTCAATTATTTTTATAAAGATTATTCTTTATGGGAATATTATTTAAAATAATAATATTCAGTCATTTTCTAAAATATTCTGGGGACTGATTTACTTCATTAAATCAGCCTTACTCCAAACACTCTTTAAAGTGTTTTCGAGTCTTCAAAATGATTTTTAAAAGTCAGAGCGGATCCCAAAAAACTCATTTTTATATTTAAGATCTTCCTTTTAAGGGGATTTAAATACTCGCTCAAAACCTGGGGAATCCGGCTCTGTGGTGTATTTTATATTCGCAACAAGGTTGCAGATTTGGTAAATGAATTGATTACTTGCCCAACGTTCGGGAAGTAAGCCCCTCTCATTGAGTCGGCATAAGCGACAGGCCGAGGTACGGTCTATTATTGTGTAAGTGGCTCAGTGGGAGTCCATCAAATGCATAGGTGGCTGAGTGGCAGTCCAGCATAGGTCTTAATTATGACCAGGGTGATGACCAGTGGGGAATTCGTCCATCTACTAGTAGAAAAGGTTACTTATTGGTATCTTTGCCTGATCAGCGAGATATCGGGTTTATGCCAAAATTCTTTTCCTTTCCAAAGTTCATTGGATGTTTCAAACTCTGTTCATACTTTACATAACAGAGGTTCCAGGAAATGTTTAAGAGATATATATATGTGGATATATATATCGGGACTAAATAAAGTATCTCGTAACTTTATTTCATTCAATAATATTTCAAAGATTGAATCTATTCAAATCTTGTATTGTAGTCTCATCTATGTGATGAACTTTTGAAACTGATTATAACTTGAACGGTGGTAGTTCAAGTAGTATTGGGAAAGATATAAGTATATTGGGGTATTTGGTAACCTCATCTTTTAAACTTATATCTAATTAATAATTGTCTTATGAATGACAAAGATTTTCAGAAAAACGTTGAGACAAGGTTAGATATATGAGATCACCTTGCAACGATATTTTTTTTTATATACAGTTATACACTGGGACTTTGTGTATATTATGCATGGAAGAGGACTTCCAATATTTTGAAAAGTATATATGTATATATACTGAATATTTTGCGACTTCATCGCATTAAGATATCAAACTTGGTTCATTTCTTTTGACCAAGACTTTCATGAGTATTATGAGTAGGCTCATATATTGTAAATCATTATACATATTATTTTGGTGGGCTTGCTGCTCACCCTTGCTTTATTTCTTCATCACACAACAACAGTTAGGAAAGATGGCCAGACTCCAGCAGACCCAGCGCAAGCGCGTGGGAAGCGTCCCGCGTCTTCCCGTTGATGTTGTAGCTGCTATAGCTGCAGAGGTAGATCTATTGTAGATCAGACCATCTACTTTTGAGAATCAATTATGTATAATTATAACTTGTGGCAGATAATGGCAATTAACTATAAATTTATCAAGTAATCATTTCGGGTTGTAATAACTTTTAAATTGTGGATTCAAAGACTTGTACTTATTTAAATTTCATCTCTGAGACTATAACGGGTTGTGGTGTATGTTAGTGTGGGGTCACAGCATAAGGTTATTTATTATTAATTAAGTGAAGTGATATTGTGGAAAGAAAGACCGTGACGACCCGGATCCCCGACCCCGGATCTGGGGGTGTTACAGAAATGGTATCAGAGCTAAGCGTTATAAACCTCAGAGATGATGGGACGTTAAGATAATAAGTTCACTAAGATAATAAGAACTCTTGCCAAGTTCATAGTCGGACTACCTAACGTAGTACTGACAGTTAAAACCCTTATGGGAACCCTTATAAATGTAGCGATAGAAGCGTAGTTCATTATCGTATATGGTAGCGGGACTCCGAATCCTGAAGTTGAGGAACATCAACGCGATGATGTTTTATTACTAATTGGAGATGGGATTGTGGATCCGATAGAGTGTCCTAACGCAGGACCGGATGATGTTGATATTGAGGATGTAGTGGTTGAGGATGTTGTCCTAGAAGGGATAGTTGTTGAGGAGGATCCCATGGAGGATCCTGACAGGATTGGATAAAGGACCACTGATGAATTGATGACCATGGTTTGGTCGACTACCAGATGTAGGATTGGCCGGTCACTACCGGAGGTTCGTTCAAGTTGTAAAGATAGTAGCCTCTTTAACGCGGCTTACTCGTAAGACTGAGAAGTTCGAATGGACAGAGAAATGCGAGAACAGCTTTCAAGAACTGAAGCAGAGGTTGGTGGTGGCCCCTATGCTGGCATTGCCGGATGGAAAAGGTGATTTTGTGAAGTGTAGTGACGCTTCGCACAAGGAATTAGGGTGCTTCTTATATAGCACAGCAAGATAATCGCGTCTGCGTCAAGATAATTAAGGGAATTTAAAATTCGATATCCCCACCCATGAGCTTGGGCTCGTGGCAATAGTTTTACCCTAAAGATTGGAGGCACTACTTGTATGGAGAGAAGTGCGAGAATTACCTAAGCCATAAGTGCTCTAGTACATTCTTACGAAGAAAGAGCTCAACATACGCCAGAGGAGGCAGTTAGAGCTAATCAAGAATTATGATTGGGAGATTCTTTATCATTCGGGAAAAGCCAATGTGGTGGCTGATGCCCTTAGTAAAAAGGAGAGACTCAAGATGATAATGTCTTTGGGAGAGTTTATAAGAGATTTTGGAAATAGTAGTGAAGGTAACCGGAGCCGGTACCGAAAAGCTGTTTGAGATTGCAATAGAGACCGAATTATTGGAAAAGAGCATACGGTGCCAGAGGAAGATGATAAGGGAATAATGAGGTATTCCTACAGAAATTGGGTTCCAAAAGTTCAAGAGCTTAAGGATGAGAACTTAGATGAGAGCCATAGTTTGAGGAATAAGATTTAGGGCAAACCCTGAATGTGATAGTCAGGGAGGACGCCATCAAGATAGAAGGAACCCATAACATAATGGAGTGGAAAATGAGGATTTTAAATTAAAAGATGACCCCAATTATGGGGAGTAGGATGAAACATTTCATACTAAGGAAACAGAAAGTCGAGTAAGGAAAGGAGACCCGAGACGGTACTCCTATACGGCAATTCATGGACCTGTCTAAAAAGAACTTAGACTATTATTCCCAACCACCACCTTGAGGAAACAATGCGGTGAGAAATTCTTTCAGGTTCTTTAAGTCGCTAAGCTCTTAGAGTTCCAAGGAACAAGCTGACCCAGTCGAGGCAAGGGCCTGGCTAAAGGAAATATAGGAATCATTTTAGATTCTAAATGATGGACGGATCACAAAAGACTATTTTTGTCACTTACCCTCCTAAGAGAAGGGCCACTACTGGTGAAAGACCAAGAAAGGCACGGAGCCAGAGGTTAGAATAAACTGATTAAAGTTCAGTCAATTGTTTTCGGGAAAGTAATTCCCAAGGTTATGGAGATAGTGTAAAAGCTTTAGAGTCAGAACAAAGGCAGACGAGTATGATGAATTATGAATCTAAGCTGTAAAAGTTGTTAAGATTCGTTCTGAAGACGCGAATCCAGAATGACGGGATGTTTGAAATCAATGCTTATGTTGTGTTGGTTCATGAAATAATGACAAGAGAAAGGAAAATAAAAAGAAATTGAAGTGGAAAGGAATATAACGGCAATAGAGTTTGAGGTATGATAAGGGAGTTGGGTATGAGGAAACCCTAACGACTCGTAGCAATAGAAATAGAAGAGTATGTGATCGTCAGGATGAGGGTGATTCACCATGAGTTAAAATTGATGGTTGAAGGAATAAGAGATACATATATTTTATCCCCTGTAAGTTGGGAGGATTTGAGGAAACCTTGAGATAGTTCGAAGGATAAATATTGAGACACGGATAGACTGAGGAGACAAGAAAGTAAGAAATCAGGAAAAATTGGATGAAGGAAGTGACCTTCAAGAATGTGAAGTGTAAGACCGGTGGCTTGATACCCAGAAAGGGAGACGCCATGTATGAAGGATATCCCAACACTGAGGTGACTGTTGAGATAAATAACAAAAGTAAATAAGGAATTATTAAGAAGAGGTTCACGTTGAACACGACCAATATCTTCCAGAACATCCTTGTTATCGTTACCAAATTAGTCAAGACAAGCGGATAATCGTGGTTATCTTTTGGAGGCCATAATTATTGACCCCATTTTGAATACAGACGTTATTGTGAAATTAGACATGTACTATCAAGGTGGTAATGATTGAATAAGATACCCTTATCAGGGATATATGACTTGATTTATCCATGGAAGGATGCAGGTACCTTTTAAAGGTGGAATTAAGGATAGAACATCGGTAACTTAAAATGAATCCTAGGGGAATGCATAAAGGTTGGCATTTCACCCTTAATAGGGACAGTATGAGTTTTGACAGTATGATTGGGAAAGGGTTAAGGTGGCAACAACCTTTAAGAATCAGTGGAGAAATTTTTCAGAAGTATATAGACAATGGTTCTAGTATTAGTAAATGGTATTTTGATATGCCCTGTATCTAGGGAATACAGGAGGAACGATTGAAGGATAACCTTAGAGGTTTTACAAGGAGAAAGGTAATATTCAAAAATTCTCAAGAATAGAAATGTTGATAAAGGAAATATGACGTAATTATATTGATGCCAAGTGAGGCACGTGTTAAACCACGAGAAGGTATGGATCGAACCAGTAATGGTCGAAATTGTTCAGGGCAATTAGAACCTAAGATGAAAGATGTTCTTAGTATGATTGAGAGTCAGTCGTGACAGTGATTAACCTCTAAAGACTGAGGCAATAACTTATGGAAAGATGGTGTTATTTTTTTTACTCATCAGATTCTTAGGAAAACATCTTCACATAAGCTGTGATTGAAATGAGGTAGAAAATTTAGTTGAAGGTGGTTAAAAGACATTGACTGTAAGGAACTATTACTATCAGGAAAGGCCAAAGAGGTGGCCGACACTTTAATGGTAAAAGGAAAATTGTAGGCGCTTGTGCCAAAGGAATACAGTGATGATGGTTAAAGTTGTGATGGTTGTATTTTGGGTTGGAAGATTGTCATTCCTTCTGATGACTGTGCAATACCCAACCGTAATAGTAGTTAGTAAAGGTTTAATTCTTGTAATCGCCATGAGTAGGCTATCTATCTTAGAAGGTACTATCTTGAGAATGAGCCTGGACCATATTTCAAAAGGACTAAACGAACCTTTGAGTAAGTCTTCTATTTAAGGCATATGATTAAGAATGGTATTAACCTGCTATCGTTGCTTTGATTGAAACTCTTCTGCAATTTTATCTGCTTCATGTCATGTATGTATGTCAGAATCAGGAGTGTACTCCATGAATCATGAATGGTGATTATGTTACCTCCTTAGAAGGATTTGATACGACATGTATGGACTCCGTATGGTTAGCTATTAAGACTTCATGGGAAATGAATGACTACAGGGGGTCAGTGGTGGACCATAGTAAGGCAGCAATGATTCTGCGAGTAGTGAGCTGATTACAACCATGAGAGTTGTATTGGAATGGGTGTTGAGATCGAGTACCCCTAATCGGGTCGTGGTAGTGTATAAGTTATCATTGATAGACTAATTAAGTAGAGTATCTACCTAGTGAATAATTATTCTTTCTTATCAATAGGGAGTCGTATTATTATACGAGGAAGGTTGCGGTGCAAGCATAGAATTCTAGTAACGATGATGTCTAGAATGAGATCCCAGATTCGATTTTCGATGTCGAGGGAGTTTCAAAGGTAATTGTGTATAAGCTCGAGGAAGAGCATGGGTCCATAGAATGATGGACGGGATAGCGAAAATATTTAGGCATGGGAAATACGAGGCTATAATGCTTAATGTTGATTTATATACGTATATGTTTTGTTCTCCTATGACAAACCTCTATAGTTCAGAGGTAGGTTCCAAGCCAGATATTTTGTGGCAGTATATTTTTTTCATATATACAATTCTCTTCAGTTCGTTCTTTTCTCTTCTTTTCATTTCATGTAAGCTGAGAAGAACAACCCTTCCAGAAGGGGAGGTATTGCCGAATGACTATCTATCTTTGTGATAGAAGCCTAGTAGGATACCACATGTTGTTTAATTGCTTGTCAAGTACTAAAGGCTGGCCACCTTCTGTACTAACTATGCGATATAACAAGTGTTCATGATCATAGTGATCTCTCAACGAATTCCTTTACTTCTATATGATTGATCAAATTTTGGAAAATAGAAACAACTGAAAAAGGAGTAATAAAGTGGTGGTAGTATGCGGAATGGGAACACATTCGTGATACTAAGGTTGGCATGGTTATTAAAAGGTTATAGAACGCTAACGAGCAAAAGTATAACCAGTATAATATTAGGAACGGAAGGTGATAGCGATTACGAACTGGAAAAGAATGAGTATTGAGAAGCAAAAGTTCTAATGCTAAAAGCTATAATGAGAGTCTGTGCAATAGACTTGAAAGAATTTAGAATGATCACTTAATTCGGATTGAGTTATCTTACGATAATAGATCATATGTCATTATCGAGATGTCGCCTTATGAGATTCTTGAGGGAAGATAATGTCGATCTCCCTTATGTTAGGATGAAGTTGTAGAGCGTAAGATGCTCGGACCCGCAGTAGTCCAAAGGACCAGGGATATAATAGATCTAATCAGAGGACGACTGGTAGTAGCCAGGAAGGACATAAGAAGTATGTCGATTTGACACGAAAGGACAAAGAGTATGAAATAGGGGACCTAGTAATGTTATAGGTATCCCTTGGAAAGGATTGATGAGGTTCGGAAAGAAAGGAAAGCTAATTCTACAATTTGTTGGACCCTTGGATATATTAAGACGTTTGGGAAGTTAGCATATGAGCTAGCCCTAACCCCGAACATGTAGCAAGTTCATAACGTGTTCCACGTATCAATGATAAGGAAGTGTAATTCGGATGCCAGTCAAATAGAGGCATATGAGCGCATAGATATGCAACCCGACGTAACCTATATGGAGCAACCAGGAAGGGTTATAGAATGAAAAGGAACAAGTGCTTAGGAGAAGGATTATCAAACTAGGCAGAGTTTGGTGGTAGAACCATAATGTGGAAAATTGACTCGAGAGTTAGAAAGTGTAATGCTAAGAAAGTATCCCCATTTATTTTCTATCTGATTCCGGGACGGAATCCTTTTAAGGAGGGGAGACTGTAATAACCCCAATTTTTGAGAAATTTTGAAACCCTTATGAATAGTGTTTTTGCTGAACGAGAAAACTTTTCAGACCACACTATATAGGAGTACTTTTATGGAAATTCTAAGATCGTATTAGTATTCCATAAAGTAAATGAGTGTATGTAAAGGTCGTTAAAATTCGAATCCGGACACTTTGATTTTTCCCGAAAATCCACCAGATACCGAAAGAAATGAGTATAAGGTAACATGATTAAAAGGATTTAAATTCAAGGATTATAAGAGAGGATCATAAAAGGAATATAAAATATTAAGAAAGCTTTAGGGGAACCCAAGTAATAAGATCCCAGATATGATCCCTCAAACGACGAACGAGAACGAAAGTTAAGCGAACCGTAAAACAAATAAGCGACCAAGAGACAAGCTTGTACAAGAAGCCAAGGATTATGACATCATCAAACCACAAGGAAAGGACATGTGTTAAAAAGGTGACACAAGCATGGTGACATAAGCATGACAAAAAGAAGTGTGTTGTTGGTTGATTCTTGGCCATGCAAAAGTTACCATGGTAAAAGATCAAAATTGCCAAGCCAAAAAGGAAATCAACCAAGCAAAATATCATAACACAAAAATTAAAAATTTGACTTTGCTCCCATGAAGAGAAGCTCTCGGCCAAAACAAACCCAGCAACTTGAAATTGTCATATCTCCTTCAATACTCACTCAAATGTTGTGTTCTATAGCTCTTTGGAAAGGTATTGAGATAGCCTACAACTCTTGTTCACAAGTCTCTTCCAAATAAGCATGGTAAGACCCTCATTTTTACAGTTCTTTAAATCGGACTTTTAGAAACTTCAAAGCCTAACTTTGCATTCTTGATTTCTTTGGAAAGATCAAGCTTGTAGGAGGCTCCATAAGGCTTCCTAGTAACTTTCCACCCTCCAAGAAAGGTATAAATCTTCACACCCTTTAGTAATAAGTTTTAATGTTGAAGTTTGGTGATGGTTTGGATGGATGAGTAGTTATTCGAACGATAAGCATGATTCGAGCTTAATTGTTAAGTAGTTTAGTTGAATTTGGAGATGTTATAATATATGATTGGATTGAGATCCTTGAGCTTATTATGACTGAAATCAGTATCATTGATATGTATCTTGAGTTTTTGTTGATTGGTAGTTGGATTGATATGATTTGGAATGGTAAAAAAATTGGGAAATCGCGTAAACATAGCCGTCGTAATGTCCGATTTTCTTTGGACTGTTTTTGTGCATAACATTAGGACCCGAGAACCCCCTGTTAGATTGTGACCACTGCCATGTTTAGATAGCTCATGTTACGAGCTTCGTTTTGATATGTAGTTCGTTCGATTCCGATTTACGGTTTAGGAGAAACGACCGTTTCAAGTAACGGCGTTTCACGAACGAAACTTTTTCCCTCGCCTTACTTTGAAATGTAGGTTAAAGACCAAAAAGGGTTAATTAATGCATGAAACATTTATGGTAAGTGTTTTAGGCAGTTGGTAAGTCACTCGCGAAGGAATCGCTTTAAAACTCGTAAAGGTTAAATTATTAAAAATGAAGGAGCCGAGGGTACCCGAGTGACTTAAGCAAATCAGTGAGCGCAAAATCAAGCGTTAGAGTCTAAGTTAGTTAAAGTATAGATTTACAAGTGATTTTGGTTTAATTCCAACTTACTTGTTGTTTATAGGTTACCAGACTCGTCCCGAGCCTTTTATCACCCCAAGTCGCTCAGGCAAGTTTTCTACCCGTTATACTGTTGTTGTGATGAATATATGTATATGCATTATCTTGCTATAGATGCATGTTGGTTAATTAGCAAATGTTGCGATATATTGAAGCATGCTGATATGGTATATATATATATGCATGCCTGTTTCGTATTCTTGATTTATATATCTGTTGGTTCAAGTGCTTATTCGTTGCATAATACCTATGCTAGAGATAAGCGGTATTTGCGTATACCCTTAGTATAGGGACCCAAAGGTGAAAACATTTTCTAAAACCGGGAGTCGAGGATCCCGAGTAGATTTTATATATATATATATATATTTATATATATATATGGTTATAGTTTTCAAAACTATTAATCGAATAAGGTTTATTCGATAACTTTATTTTATTATTGAATATTATCTTGAATATTCATTCGAGGACTTATGACTCCTTTATATTATTTATTGAATATTATCTTGAATATTCATTCGAGGACTTATGACTCTTTTATATTATTTATTGAATATTATCTTGAATATTCATTCGAGGACTTATGACTCCTTTATATTATTTATTGAATATTATCTTGAATATTCATTCGAGGACTTATGACTCTTTTATTTTATTTATTGAATATTATTTGAATATTCATTTGAGGATGTATGACTCCTTTATTTTATTTAATGAATATTATTTATAATATTCATTCGAGGTATTATGACTCAGCTTATTTTATTTATTGAATATTATTTGAATATTCATTTGAGGATCTATGACTCCGATTATTTGCTGAGGTATATTCTTTATTCTATTAAAGAATAAGGTGTTAATAATCAAACTTATTTTCGATTATTCAAATAAAGATAATACTTTCATATAAGTATATCTTTGGTTATTTAATGTTTATTTCAAGTATAAGTTAATACTTCTACTTCAATTATTTTTATAAAGATTATTCTTTATGGGAATATTATTTAAAATAATAATATTCAGTCATTTTCTAAAATATTCTGGGGACTGATTTACTTCATTAAATCAGCCTTACTCCAAACACTCTTTAAAGTGTTTTCGAGTCTTCAAAATGATTTTTAAAAGTCAGAGCGGATCCCAAAAAACTCATTTTTATATTTAAGATCTTCCTTTTAAGGGGATTTAAATACTCGCTCAAAACCTGGGGAATCCGGCTCTGTGGTGTATTTTATATTCGCAACAAGGTTGCAGATTTGGTAAATGAATTGATTACTTGCCCAACGTTCGGGAAGTAAGCCCCTCTCATTGAGTCGGCATAAGCGACAGGCCGAGGTACGGTCTATTATTGTGTAAGTGGCTCAGTGGGAGTCCATCAAATGCATAGGTGGCTGAGTGGCAGTCCAGCATAGGTCTTAATTATGACCAGGGTGATGACCAGTGGGGAATTCGTCCATCTACTAGTAGAAAAGGTTACTTATTGGTATCTTTGCCTGATCAGCGAGATATCGGGTTTATGCCAAAATTCTTTTCCTTTCCAAAGTTCATTGGATGTTTCAAACTCTGTTCATACTTTACATAACAGAGGTTCCAGGAAATGTTTAAGAGATATATATATGTGGATATATATATATCGGGACTAAATAAAGTATCTCGTAACTTTATTTCATTCAATAATATTTCAAAGATTGAATCTATTCAAATCTTGTATTGTAGTCTCATCTATGTGATGAACTTTTGAAACTGATTATAACTTGAACGGTGGTAGTTCAAGTAGTATTGGGAAAGATATAAGTATATTGGGGTATTTGGTAACCTCATCTTTTAAACTTATATCTAATTAATAATTGTCTTATGAATGACAAAGATTTTCAGAAAAACGTTGAGACAAGGTTAGATATATGAGATCACCTTGCAACGATATTTTTTTTTATATACAGTTATACACTGGGACTTTGTGTATATTATGCATGGAAGAGGACTTCCAATATTTTGAAAAGTATATATGTATATATACTGAATATTTTGCGACTTCATCGCATTAAGATATCAAACTTGGTTCATTTCTTTTGACCAAGACTTTCATGAGTATTATGAGTAGGCTCATATATTGTAAATCATTATACATATTATTTTGGTGGGCTTGCTGCTCACCCTTGCTTTATTTCTTCATCACACAACAACAGTTAGGAAAGATGGCCAGACTCCAGCAGACCCAGCGCAAGCGCGTGGGAAGCGTCCCGCGTCTTCCCGTTGATGTTGTAGCTGCTATAGCTGCAGAGGTAGATCTATTGTAGATCAGACCATCTACTTTTGAGAATCAATTATGTATAATTATAACTTGTGGCAGATAATGGCAATTAACTATAAATTTATCAAGTAATCATTTCGGGTTGTAATAACTTTTAAATTGTGGATTCAAAGACTTGTACTTATTTAAATTTCATCTCTGAGACTATAACGGGTTGTGGTGTATGTTAGTGTGGGGTCACAGCATAAGGTTATTTATTATTAATTAAGTGAAGTGATATTGTGGAAAGAAAGACCGTGACGACCCGGATCCCCGACCCCGGATCTGGGGGTGTTACACCATGGATCAGTAGCAGGGTAGCAGTGTTTGAGCTGACAACTTATACAGCCATTGTTCAGAAGGCCATGATTATTGAAGGAGAGAGTGAAGCGTCTCAGAAAGAAAAGGGACCAGGAAGTTTCCAGAATCGTACCACTAGAAGGCCGGGATTTCAAGCCCGGGGAAATGTGAATTTCAGAATGACAGAGCAGGCCAACTAGAGAACGGGTAACCGACTCCCAGCCCCAAACCAACAGAGACTTATCCGACCACCTATACCTGATTGCAGAATATGTGGAAAGAATCCTACTGGGATTTGTAACAAGCCAAATGTCACGTGTTTCAAGAGCAAGCAGAAGGGACACTACTCTGGAGAATGTCTAATTGGGAAGGCAGAAGTCACTTGTTTCCAATGCGGAAGAAAATGACATATTGCCAAGGACTGTAGAGGAGCAGCAATGGCCGCCAGCATTCTAAGGGTTTTAGCATTACCTCCTCCACCACCACAAAATCAGCCCAGGGCCAGGACTTTCAATATGTCAATGAAAGAAGCTGTGCAGAGTCCGAATGTGGTTGCAGGTACGCTTCTAGTGAATTCTATAAATGCTCAAGTACTGATTGATTCTGGAGCTACAAGATCTTTTATTTCCGAAGAATTTATTCCTAACCTATATTGTGAAATTCATCGGTTAGTCGAGACATTAATCATAAAGTTAGCAAATAATGATCAAGTTGCGGTAGATCGAGTGTGTCCAGGTTGTGATATTGAAATAGTGGGACATCATTTCTCAGTTGACTTGATACCTTTCAAGTTATGAGAATTTGATGTTATTTTAGGAATGGATTGGTTAGCCAGTAATAATGCTCAGATCGATTGCGCGAACAAGAAGGTAAATTTACGAACTAAGGAGAATGAAACAGTATTGTTTAAAGGCGAAAAGCAGAAGCAGAAATTCTTAACGATGATGTAGACGAGGCGATTGTTACGTCAAGGATGTCAAGCTTACTTAGCCTATGTATTAGATATGGAAAAAGAAAGTCCAAAAATCGAAGATATTCCTGTAGTTTGTGAGTTTCCCGATGTTTTTCCAGATGAACTTCCAGGATTACCTCCGGATCGAGAAATCGAATTTACTATTGATTAGATGCCAGGAACCGAACCAATTTCAAAAGCTCCGTATCGAATGGCGCCTGTTGAAATAAAAGAGTTAGCAAAGCAATTGCAGGATCTTCTCGATAAAGGAATTATAAGACCTAGTGTATCCCCATGGGGTGCACCAGTGTTGTTCGTGAAAAAGAAGGATGGCAGTATGCGACTATGTATCGATTATCATGAGCTGAACAAGTTAACTATTAAGAACAAATATCCTTTGCCCCGAATCGATGACTTATTTGATCAACTGAAAGGAGCGACATGGTTTTCAAAAATAGATTTGCGATCGGGATATCATCAATTGAAGATCAAGGCAGAAGATATTCCAAAGACTGCGTTCCGAACGAGATATGGACACTACGAATTTCTTGTTATGGCGTTTGGACTAACTAATGCACCTGCAGCATTCATGGATTTGATGAGCCGAGTATTCAAGAAGTACCTGGATAAGTTTATCATTGTATTTATTGATGAAATCTTGATTTATTCGAAGATGGAATAAGAACATACAGAGCACCTGAGAATGACATAGGAAACGTTGAGGAAGGAACAACTTTATGCGAAATTTTTGAAATGCGAATTTTGGTTAAAGGAAGTGCAATTTCTAGGACACATCATCAGTATTGATGGAATTCAAGTCGATCCAACAAAGATTGAAGCTATTTTAAACTGGGAAAGGCCAAAGACTCCGACGGAAGTCAGAAATTTCTTGGGATTAGCAGGTTATTACAGAAGATTTGTTAAAGATTTTGCAAAGAGAGCCACGCCATTGACTAAGTTGACCCGGAAGAATGAAAAATTCGAATGGAATGAGAAATGCGAGGAAAATTTCCAAGAATTGAATAATCGGTTGGTAACCGCACCTGTACTTGTTTTACCAGACGATCAAGGAGACTTTGTCATTTACAGCGATGCTTCTTATCGAGGACTTGGATATGTTTTGATGCTGCATGACAACGTAATCGCATACACTTCTAGACAATTAAAGCCTCATGAGCAGAAATATCTGACGCATGATCTGGAATTAGAAGCAATTGTATTCGTACTGAAACTCTGGAGACACTATCTTTATGGCGAGAAGTGTGAAATCTACACGGATCATAAAAGTCTAAAGTACATGTTCACGCAGAAGGAACTCAACATGCGACAACGACGTTGGCTAGAGCTAATCAAAGATTACGACGTATCAATCAATTATTATCCAGACAAAGTGAATGTTGTGGCGGATGCATTGAGTCGAAAGGAAAGATTAAACCTGTTAACATCTTCAGAAGATTTGATCAAAGAATTCGATAAATTGGAAATTGAAGTTCATATTCCAGAAAGCTCCACTGAAATGATGTACGCAATGACTTTTCAGCCAGAATTATTGGAGAAGATAAGAAGGTGTCAAGAAGAAGTAATGAATCATGAAATCGACAATTTGTCAGGAGAAGAAATTATCAGCCAGAAAGATGGCAAGGGAATTTTTCAAGTTGCTTCGAGAATCTGGATACCTAGCATACCGGAATTGAAAGCAGCAATTTTGTAAGACGCTCACAGCTCAAGATATTCAATTCATCCCGGAAGCACCAAGATGTATAGAGATCTGAAGGAAAACTTTTGGTGGCCAGATATGAAGAGAGAGATAGGGGAATGGGTCATTAAGTGTTATACGTGCCAAAGAGTGAAAGCTGAACATCAACGCCCGAATGGATTACTACAACCACTAGATATTCCAGAGTGGAAATGGGAGCACTTAGCTATGAATTTCGTAGTGGGACTACCAAGGACCAGGGCAAATCACGATGCGATTTGGGTTATCATCTTTAGATTAACAAAGTCAGCACATTTCCTTCCAATCAACAAAAGGTTTTTGCTTGACAAGTTAGTACATCTATATCTCAAGGATATTGTGATGCGTCATGGAGTACCAGTGTCCATTGTATCGGATCGAGATCCCCATTTTAATTCGAGATTTTATAGACAATCTCAGGAATTTCTAGGGACCTAGTTAAACATTAGCACTGATTATCATCCACAAACGGACGGGCAGAGTGAAAGGACTATTCAGACAATTGAAGATATGCTACGTGTTTGCGCAATAGATTTTGAAGGCAATTGGGACGAGCATTTACTGCTAGTGGAATTTTCTTACAACAACAGCTATCATGTGAGCATCGGAATGCCACCTTATGAAGCCTTATATGGAATAAAATACAGATAACCTACATGCTGGGATGAAGTTGGAGAGTGCAAAATTCTAGGTCCAGAATTGATTCAGCAGACTAAGGAAAAAGTAGAACTTATTCGAAAATGACTCGAAGCAGCGCAAAATCGACAACGTAAGTATGCAGATCCAACCAGAAGGAATGTGGACTATCAAGAAGGAGAGCATGTGCTACTAAAGATATCACCATGGAAGGGATTAACAAGGTTTGGCAATAAAGGCAAGCTAAAGCCCCGATACGTCGGTCCATTTGAAATTTTGAAGAGAGTCGGAAAAGTTGCGTACGAATTAGCTTTACCGCCTCATATGCAGCAGATTCATAATGTATTCCATGTGTCAATGCTTAAGAAATATAACCCTGATACAAGGCATGTACTAGAGTATGAGCCGATAGAGCTTCAGGCAGATTTATCGTACGTAGAGCAGCCGGTAAGAATTTTAGATCGGAAAGAGAGAGTCTTAAGAAATAAGTCTGTATCCTTAGTAAGAGTTTTGTGAAGGAATCCTGAGGTTGAAGAATCAACCTGGGAACTTGAGAGTGATATGTTAGAAAAGTACCCTCAGTTATTTTTATAGCGTGATTCTGATGACAGAATCCTATTAAGGGCGGGGGAGAAAGTAACGAACGAGAAATTACGCTTATATTATATTCTAATAAAGATAAGTTATGTGTATTACTATGTGATTAAGTGTGTTGAGTCGTAAATCCCTGACTGTTATGTGCTACGTGTTGTCTATTTCGGTCGGAATGTGTTTCGGGTATTTATTTAGTGTTTTATTATAAGATATAGGCTTTATATCAAAATCCGTACAGCTCAAACAGTGTTTTAAAAGCCCATGTTTCAAACAAAATCATTGACCCTATTTTGCCAAGAACGGCCTATACCATATCGCTATTCTAAACATCTAGACATTTTACAAATTTCCCTCTTTCGCGAAATACGACTTTTCTGGACCCCTTCGGGAGTCAAAAACCCCACAAAAATCATCCCATTTTTATTTTTATATGATCATGAAAGTATCAAACATCATTTTTCTTTGCATTTTTGTAATATTCACAATTTTTGGGAATTTTTGACATTTATTTTGTATTTATTGGATATTTAAAAATTCATTATTAATACCCAAAAATTATAAAAATTGGGGCCAAATATTTTTATTAGATGTGTAATTAGACCCTTAATTTTATTTAGGGGTATTATTTTTATAAATATAAATAGCTGATTTATGGTTAATTAATTAGTTAATTATTACTAAAAAATCAGAAAATCAAGAATAAGGTGTGTTGGTGAAGAACAATCAGAGAATTAAACTGCAGATTTGAAGGTGATTCTGTTATCCAAATTGATCATGTTAGTAACCAAAATGATCCTCTTGATCTCTACTTTCTATTCATATCATCAATTTGATGTGTTGTTAATTTGATTATCAATTCATTTTTAGGGTTTATGCTCGAATTAGGAGTTTGTTATTTAGGAATTGTTTGATTGTTTTGATGATCCAGTTAGCTTTATATTGAGTTTAGGAATGAATTGGCATGGTTAATTGGTTCGTATAACCTCGGGAAGATAGTTCCCGAGTTCTTGGTTTTTAGCAATTTTTGATTTCATTTTTGTTAGTTTATGGACGTTTTTGGTTGCTGTAAGTTGTTGGAATTGATTCAAAAACTGAAGAGCTTTGATTTTATATAATAATCTTTGAGTTTGGAGTACAAACACGAGGGATTGTGTTTTCGCCGGAGTTTCACCGATTTTTGCTTCGCTGTTGTCGGAAAAGATGAAGGGGACTTTGTTGATTGCAGATAAGTCGATGATGGTGTTGCGGAGAAGGAGTGGAGTGATTTTGCAATTTGAAACACACTGAAATCGTCGTGTTTTAGCCACGTTTTTGCCTCGCCTGAAAAAGCCAGCCGGTGCCGGGTTCTGGGTAGCCGGACGGCTGTTATTCATCGACCCGAGTCGACCCGGTTTCGACCCGAGAAACGACCCGGGTTTGATCCCCAAAACCTGAAATCAGTTCCCTGTTTTGTGTTTCTGCTTTTCTATTATTTATTCTATTTTATAAAATCCAAAATCAAATTTTAGTAATTTCAAAAAATCAATTAAAAATTAGTTTTAAATTTTGAAATTTTTTATTAATAATTTCTAAATTATTTTATTAATTTAGAAATTCAAAATTATTTAATTATTTATTCAATTTTTTATTGATCTATTATTTAATAATTAATTAATTAATTAATAAATAAAGATTAAATATATCGCATAATTTGAATAATAATTCGATAATTAACTGAATAATACGAGTAAGTCGTAGTTGTACGAGTAATACTTCGATAAGTTGGGTTATGATTCGAGCGTTCGTTTATTTATTCGGAGAGTGTCGTAATAGTATTCGAACCGAATAATTATTCGTAAACGATCGACTTAGTCGTATAATTGGTAATAATTTGTGATTAATTGTAATAATTGTAATTAATTCTAAAAATTAGGGATTAATTATTTTAAAATATAATAATTCTTAAATAATTATTTAAAAATATAATTAAGGTTTATTTAATTATGATTAATTAATTATAATTGATTTATAATAATTAAATCTTGGTTAATGCATAGTAATTAAACCGTTAGTCCGATTTGAGTGAAACGAAGACCCTTAGACTCAGAAAAATGACCCGATTCCATTAAAAATAATTATAAATCATAACTTCTTTTGAAAGCGAGTCATCTTATGGTAATTAATTGTTCATAGGCCCTATTAGGGGTAGAATCAAGTCTAATTAAATCCTGAAAAATTATGAAGCGAACCAGATAGTGTTAGTTAATGCAAGTATAAGTCTGGTATCGATTCCAAAAATAATTACAAGTCTAAAAATTAATTATGTGCTTTATGTGCAATGTGTTTTACGTGATTATGTGAACCTTATGTGTTATATTATATATGCGAGTCTGATAGAATCGTATGGGTAGACAATTAGGGCTACGTGGTATCAATTCAAGATACACGTATGAGATAAGTTATCTAAACGAATATCTTTCCTTGATGGATTCCTTATCCTCTAAACGGATCAAACAAGAGGTAGAAGGCAGTGAATCGCACGAGGTGAAGTGCATACCAGGCAAGTTTTTCCCCTATTCTAAGTTCATAATATTGAAATATATCCAAATTTCCATATCAATTACACCTTGATAATTCTTGTTCACATATATTGATATACAATTTTTTATCCTTGTTTCTATTTCATTTCGATACTTGATTTCTCCCAATTTATTGAATCCTCTATTCTTATTCCAATACTTTTACCCTTATTTATATATACTCTGATATATCCTGATGTTGGGATACATCGAAAGCATACTGATTGATCCGGATGCTAAGCTATGGACGGGATGGTTATGATGCGGGCCGGGTATTAACCGAACCCTTGATTATGAGGCCATAGTTGCCTGGGTACCCCTTATGTTGGTTGGGTTTATGTAGTTGGGTATAGATCCGCACTGTATCCTGACTGATCATCAAGTTATAGTGCATATGTTGGTTTTTGTTTCCAGTCTCGTTCATTTGGCACTCGCCAGTAATGGAAAGTTATTATTCTTTATAGAAACAGATAGTTGTTCAAACCAACAGATTATCGGTTGATTTATTCTTCTCTCTTTGTACTGTATATATTATTGCACGCTTGTTGAGCAATTTTGGCTCACCCCTTTTATTGTTATTCATATTGTTTTTTAGTTAAGGTTGAGAATGAAACCCATCATAACCCGAGTAGTCAAGAAGCGAGTCAAGCAGCGGGACCCTCTTATACCAATGGTGTTTGTCCCTATCCCAGAAGAGAGCTTTGAGTTACTAGATCAGGTGTAGCAGGAAAAGTAATAGTTATAGTTTGAATAAAAGATGTTTAGTTTAAAATGTGAATAAAATAATGTTTTGTAATAAAGAGAGTTCTGAGACAGTTTGTTTAGATTGGGTTGTAATAAAGTTGGTTTGTCGTTCTTGTTTTTAATCCTTAACCTTGAAAAGATCCTGAGTAGCAGTAGTTCGGGGTAATTATTTTATTTATATCTTGCTTGTACAGGGTTAGTGAGTAGTTAGTGTTAATAATTCCCCAAATCTATACACCGGATTTGGAGGGTGTTATATTGGTTGCAAAGGGTTATTCACAACAAGAAGGCATTGATTATGATGAAACATTTTCTCGAATTGCAAGGTTTGAGGCAATTAGAATCTTTCTTGCCTATATTGCTCACAAGAAGTTTAAGGTGTTCCAAATGGATGTAAGGAGTGCATTTTTAAATGAAGAACTCGAAGAGGAAGTTTATGTTAAACAGCCTCCAGGGTTCATTGATCCAAAGTATCCAGATCATGGCTACTTACTGGATAAAGCACTCTACGGACTAAAGCATGCTCCAAGGGGTTGGTATGAAACACTTGCTCTATTTCTGCTGGAGAGTGGTTTCACAAGAGTTACAATTGATAAAACTCTCTTTTATAAATATAATGGTAAGGACTTGTTGTTAGTACAGCTATATGTTGAAGATATATTTTTGGATCTACTAATGATAAACTCTGTGAGAGATTTATAAAGCTAATGCAGTCCAGGTATCAAATGAGTATGATGGGAGAATTAAGTTATTTTCCGGGGTTACGAGTTAAACAGACTGATGAAGGAATCTTCATAAATCAATCCAAATACACCAAGAATCTACTTAAAAGATTTGGAATGCAAGACTGCTCAACTACATCAACTCCTATGGCCACTGCAACCAAGTTAGATTTAAATACTGATTATTCAGTAGATATAACTAACTATAGAGGTATGATTGGCTCACTCCTATATCTGACTTCTAGTAGACCTGATATCATGT
Organism: Apium graveolens; assembly: GCF_009905375.1. Taxonomy (NCBI): domain Eukaryota; kingdom Viridiplantae; phylum Streptophyta; class Magnoliopsida; order Apiales; family Apiaceae; genus Apium; species Apium graveolens. The sequence continues at coordinate 37,352,015 of NC_133653.1, forward strand.
ATGTTACCTGTCTCTGTGCAAGGTTCCATGCTGATCCTAGAGAGCCTTATCTATTAGCTGTGAAGAGAATTTTTAAGTATCTCAAAGGCACCATAAATATGGGATTATGGTATCCTAGAGATTTAGATTTTAAGCTAATTGGATATTCAGATGCTGATTTTGCAGGATGCAAAATAGACAGGAAAAGCACTTCTGGAAGCTGCCAACTCCTTGGTGGCAGATTGGTTGCTTCGTATAGCAAGAACCAAAAGTCAATTTTCACATCAACTGCAGAAGCATAATACATTACTGTAGGAAGCTGTTGTGCTCAGATTCTATGAATGAAAAATCAATTGCTGGACTATGGGTTAGACTATTTTTCTATTCCTTTATATTTTGATAATCAAAGTGCTATTGCAATGACAGGAAATCCAGTGCATCATTCAATGACTAAACACATCAGCATCAGGTACCATTTCATAAGGAAACATGTGGAAGCAGGTACAGTGGAATTAATCTTTATTCCAACAGATCAGCAAGTAGCAGATATATTCACCAAGCCTCTCTGTGAAGCTACTTTCACAAGATTGGTGAATGAATTGGGAATGATATCAGGACAATTCTAGAACTCTGATAATTAAGACAGCTGATATTTTGAAGTATGGTATTCATTATGTGTCAGTACTTATTAGATACTGATTATTGTGCTAAATGTTGATACCATGATAACATGCAATTATCTTCTATGAATCCTATCTGAAAACTGCATGTGATTATGTGTATATGTTCTGTTATTAGTTAAACTTGATTTGACTAATAGTTTCTATCAGTAGTTGATAAATTCTGATATTGGTCAAACCAGTGTTGACTGCTAAATCCTGATAGTCGAAATTATAATACTGATAATGGTCAAACCTTGATTGACTGTTATACTTCATTGATTATTTTGAATTTATACAAAATAAATATCTTCAATATTTTTAATTAAACAGTGAGTTAGTGGAATATCTTTTAATTGCTTAAAATGTTAGTTGTTGATGTAAGTATCTAGTAATACTTGAGTACCTATATAGGGAATAAGAATCTGAAGAGAGAGATTACTTTTTGTTTACCTAGATACGTGTAATCGTGTATACGTATTATGATTAATTATTACATGGTTAATCAAATAGTCTTTTCAGTTTCTATCTTCTCTGCTATAAATTCAAACCCTCCACGTTCACAACTTCTCACTGCCTTGTCACTTTAAATACTCAAATTTCAAGTCTTCCTAAAAACACAACTCCTCATCTTCTGACATATTCATGGCTCAACGCATGTTCTGCACTCGCACTATTGCTGGAACTTACTATCCCGCGTTCAAGCTTGATAAGGGTCGTGTCTATTATGACCCCTGGGGACGTAGAGTCAAGATTAACAATCAAATCTTTAGTCCTCATGATGTTCCATCATCAGTCTATGAGGAGTTGTCAAGTGATCAACAACTGGATCTTCAGTTCACTACGCCATAGATGGCTTTTAGCAACTCCAAAACTGTGTTGCTATAGACCTCTAAAAATGTTTCCATAGGCAAAAAAAGGTCTATTGTAACACTTTTTCGGTGTTGGGTCTAAGGCAGTCACTATAGGTATCTAACCTTACGTTAGTGTCAATCTATGGTAACACAGCAAAATATGTTGCTATAGATATCAATTGCAAGAGGATTTTCAGAGTATATCAACACAGATTTGGTGTTGCAGTAGAGGTACTAACTGACAAAAATGTGAGTCCCACAAGTAAGCCCCGCATCAGTAGTTTCTTAAATATTCATATTTTATAGTTTTTTGTTTGTTTTTCTTTAAATTTTCACAAATATAATATTATTAGACAAATATTTAAATCCGAAATATAAAACTCAAAATAAATAAATAAATATAAAACTCTTAGAATCATTACATGAATTAAGTTCTATAAAAGTTACATTCTAGTATAATTAAAAACTAAATCTAATTCCAATATTATAGATTCCTACATTTCCCAACTTTGCCTTCTCAAGGGCTTTCACATGAGCATCAACCAAATCGGTTATGTCAATGTAGTCTCTTATGCAAGTGCCATCTGCAGTCTTATAATCTGTTCCGCGAACCTGCATGGAGATGAATTCAATCAGTGCTAAAACAAAGATAATATAAGACACATATTGATATATCACACTTAAGAGCAAGGTCTAAGGAGGTTGAGAAGTATACAGACCTCACTATAAAATTTAAAAGGGACACATACAACATCGAAACAAGCAATATAATGGTTAAATATCCTGATTAAATATGGTTAAATAAAAACATATCAGATGCCTCTAAAATTATCAAGAAATATAATGCAACACAAATAACTTATGCATATCCGAAATCCGTAAAACTGATTGTTCTTTTCTGGTAAATATAAACTGATTGTTTAAAATTAAGTAACTACTGATTATCTAATAATACATAAACAATAATATAAACAACTAACAGGTAATAGACAGTGTTAGGTCACACAACACTATAGAAGGGGGTTGAATATAGTGTTTATACAATCAAATCGATTTATCAACACAAGTATGTAACATTAATCAAGTATATTCAATATAATAAACTCTGTTACAATAGAACAGTTGTTCTCTCTCAGTGATGAACAATATCACTAAGAGCTGCTAGGGTTATAATGAATAATCTTCTCTCGTGAATGATAACACATATAGTATAAACCCTAAGCTGTGTTTATATAGTACACAATTACAAGATATCTTCTAATTAATATGGAATATAATTCTGTCTCCTAAAATATATCAATTAGATATTATCTTTTACAAGTCTTCTAGTTCTATAACTCTTTTTGCATATCTTCCTTTGTTTTAGTCCAGATCCTCTCCTGTAAATCAGCCGCATTCCTTATCTGAAGTTCCCGCACTTAAGTCCTGATATAAATCCTGACGGCCTTAAGTTCTGATATTAAGTTCTGACTTCAATAAGTTCTGATTTCCAGTAAGTCCTTATAAGTCCTGGTTTAAGTTCTGAAACTAAACACAACAATTTTGACATGATATCACAAATATATCTAACAATCTCCCCCAACTTGTAAATTATGAAAAATATTCAAGTTATTATATTTGATGATGTCAAAAACATTTAAGTACAAATGCAATTAGAGTTTATTTAGACAACTAACTACAACTTACATGACATGTCGCTTTACCAATATCACTGGATCAATCTGAATCCAAAGTGATTCTTTGTAAAGTCATTTACCAGCTTGTCTTCAGCTTTTCTCAGAACTTCAACTAACTGTGCTTTGACTTGCATCAGTTCTTCATCTTTACCGTCACCAATTTGATAAATTAATGTTCTGAGTTCTGGAATAGATGTTCTTTCAAGACTATCTCCAAGTCTGATAACTCCAGGATGTGAAGAGTCTTCATTGTAACATAAGCATTTTCCCTTCAGAATAACTTCCACTTTAGCAGAGTTCTTCCTCATTGGAATTTCTCTTCCATCATCTTCAGTAATCATTGGAGTGTATTGAGAAGCCTTTGTACCAGAGATTCTGAGAATATCTCTTATAGCCTTCAAAAAATATTCTGACCATCTTCTTGTAACATCATATTTTACTTCCAGAAGATAGTGAATATATTGAAGCTCTTTGATATTCTTTAGTATATCAGTATCAGCTAGTCTGTAAGTTCTTCCATCATTGAGAAATAAAATCAATTTCTCTTTTAGATCATCTTTATCATGAGCATCCATCACAATTTGAGCATACAGTACTTTGTCAAGGTGCTTTTGTTTGATTTGTTCATATGGTTTGTCTGTCAACATGAAAGGATCTCTTAGAGTAACTTCTACTCCTGTTTGTAACTTTTCTTCATTAGAATCCAATCCAGCTCTATCTCTAGCTTGCTTGGCTCTTAACCCAAACATTGCAAGTTGATTAATCATTAGATTGGACTTTGGTTCCACCTGAGTAGCTTTCTTCCATAACAACTTTGTTAGGTCACACACACTGTAGAGGGGGGTGAATACAGTTTATAGAACAATCAAATCGAACGTTAATAACTCAAGTAACAGAAAACAAACTTTATTCAAAACAATAAACTCTGTTACAGTATGGAACTTTCCTCTCTTAGTGATGAACAAATATCATGAGAGCTGCTAGGGTTACAATGAAATAATCTTCTCGATTTTTGATAACACTTTTAGTGTAAACCCTATGTCTGTGTTTATATACTACACAATTACAAGATAATCGCTAATTGATATGGAATATAATTCTGCTTCCTAAAATATATCAATCAGATATCTTTTCTTCCAAGTATTCTATTCTTCATAGAAATCCTTCTTCATGCATATCTCTTCTTATGTTTGTCTCGATGTTCTCTTCCTGTAAATCAGCTGCTTTCCTTATTATCTGAACATTTTCTTCAAGTCCTGATATTATCTTCTGATAAATATCTCCTGAACCTTAAGTACTGACGACTTAAGTTCTGACTTCAGTATAAGTGCTGATTTCAGTTAAGTACTGATTTGTCCTGTTTAAGTAAGATCTGTAAACTAAACATAAATCACATTAGTCATGACATAATTAAATATATCTAACAATCTCCCCCAACTTGTAAATTAGTATAATATACAAGTTAACAGATATTTGATGATGTCAAAAACATTAAGTACAAATGCATGAGAATTTGACTAGATAACTATAACTTACAGTCCTTAAAGCTTTACCAACTTTAACTTCTAATAAAAACTTCAGCAGTTGTAGATCTTGACTTGGCTTCATCTTCTGATCTCTCTGATGTCAGGAGTTCTTCTGAGATAGTTCTTTAACAAACATCTCTCAGCATATCTGAGTTCATCAATCATCCTCCTTTTAGCATCTTTAAGTTCTGCAGAATCTTCACCAGTTTGAAAGATTGCAGCCCTGAGATAATTAATTTTAGCTTTCTTTATGTCCTGATCCAGTCTGATCAAATACGCCTTGTCAGACTCAAGATTGAATTCCACAGCCCTGTGACCCAGAAAGGTAGTTATAATCTTAGCAGAGTTGGGCTTCATCTCAACAATATCACCCTTATGATCTCTGTACTTTGGAAGATATGTGTTGTCAAACTTAACAGAATAAAGCCTTTTCTGTTTCTGAATCTGATTCTTCAAATAGTTTGCAGCATTTTCTGTTATTTTGTCATTCACTTGAAGTAAGAATAATACATGTTCCAATTCTTCATAATACTTCAGTGGAATGGCGTTTTCCCTTATATGATAAACCCTACCATCTGTCATGAAGTACAACAAAATGTGTTCTTTCAAGTAGGTATGGTAAACCATCTATACAGATTCTAGTTGATTCAATCTTTTAGGAGTTGCTCCAATACCTGGTTCACTTAAGGAAGTTGGATTATTGGTTGTGTTCTGTATTCTTCTTTCATCAGCACTTCCCAATCCAGTTTTATCTCTTGCTTCCTTTCCAGTAACCACTCTTGCTTCAAAATCACTTGCAGCAGTCTTCAAAGGTTGAGTCTGTTTGGCTTTGGTGAATCCTAGTAGGAGTATCTTTGAAGGTTTAACATGAGCAATGTCAGAGGTTTCCTTTGATTTATCTTCTGATATCAAGTTAACTTGAGCTATGTCAGAGGTTACTTGCTTCTTTGAGATATCAGAACTAACTCTATCTTTACTCTGAACAACTTGAGCCATGTCAGAGGTTGTCTTAGAAATTTTTCTTGAAGTCAGAGCAAGATCAACATCTTCAACAGTAATTTCTTCATCCACAGGAGGCACATAAACCTTGATAGGTTCACCAATTTTCTCTTTGCCCTTAGACCTTGGATCTATCTGTAATTGTGATTTAGCCTTGGTTACTTTAGGATTTGTTCTTTCTTTTATCACAATGCCTTTGACTTTTGGAAGTTTCTTTTTACCAACAGAAGCTTCAGATTTAGATTTGACTTTTTCTGACTTAAGTCTAGCTTCTTCTTCCATCAGACTTTCCAAGTCCATTCCTGGATTCTCCTTTAGAAATAACTGTCTTGATAATTCTTCATCTAGATCCAAAAGTTCATCAGAACTTATCCTTTTACCAGTAGCAGAAGTAATTCTTTTTCTAGCATCAGAACTTGTCCTGTGACTTGTAATTTCAGCTCTTCTTGATGAGAAACTTCTATCTTGACCATGACCTCCACCCATTCCACAGTTTCCCTGGTCATCTTTTTCATCATCCTTCCTCTTCAGTGTCTGATCAGTTTTGCATTTGGACTTAATTACTTTCTCCCCCTTTTTGGCATCAGCAGGTAAGAGAAGAGAGACAAGCAATTCCACTGAGGCTTGGATTTCATCGAGTTGAGATTGCTGAGAAGCTTGATTTTTCAAAATATCATCAATCTGAGACTATTGCTTCTCTTAAGGTCTTCTCAATATAAGCAACTCTGTCAAAGGTAGGTTTAAAGAAACTTTTCTTTTCAAGTTTCTTAACTGTTTCTTGCTTGAGCAATTCTTCCTATATTTTATGTAACTCTACATGAGTTTTTGAATGGAGACCTTGAAGATGTATAGTACTCAATGCAGTGACTTGAAGCTGTGTCTTGAAATCATCATTAATTAACATTTCATCAGCTTTTGCCAAGTGCTCAGCAAGAATCTTTTCAGATGGAACGAAGGTAACTGAGTTCCATTTTTCTTAGTCCACTCCTGTCCTCGAGGAGTTTCACTCCAAGGTACTGGTGCGTCTCTTCGTACAAACTTCTTAACTAGTTCAGATTTAGAAACAGTTTATGGAGATGCATGTCCTGAAGGACCTGCTTCATCAGCATCTGCATTTGGAGCAGCATCACCAGTATCATCAGCATTTGTATTTGGAGCAACACCACCAGTATCATCAGCATTTGCAGCATCAGAACTTATAGAATCAGCATCTTCTGATAAAACAACAGTATGAGAAGCAATCGAGGCTTCAGCATCATCCTCTAAATGCTGATCTATTTCCAAGTTCTGATCAACAGCCATATCCTGATGCTCACCTATATTCTGATCATCAACATCTAGATGCAGAGAAGGTGTAGTAGACAATTCTGGGGTTTGAGTAGCATCATTAACAGGTGTTGTTGATGGATTAATAGCTGTTGGAGCTTCTAAGTAGAGAACCCCAGGCACAACCAGGTTTTGAATATCAATTTCAGCACTTGTGCCTGGGTCTACAGGAGATATAGTTTCATGTACAGGAGACACAGATGGTGTGTTTTCCTTGTCTGTAGTAGCTTCCTGAGGTGGGGACAATGAAGAAGGAGATGCAGTAGCTTCAACAAATTCTGTTTCTTTTGAGATCAAAGATTCCTGATCTCCTTCCTTAGTTGCTGCTTCCTCATCATCTGAAGCTGGCCTTTTAGCTCTCTATTTCTTGTATCTCTTTGAATGTGGGGATTCCTTGGGAGGTTCAGCAGAAATCATTCTTCTAAGCCTTTTGAGAAGCTTAGATCCCCCAATTCCAGAATCCTTCTGAGAAGGAACCTTCTCAGCTTCTGTAACAACAGGTTCTGATGCAGAAACCTGTTCCTCACTATCAGACTCATCTCTCAGAACAATCCTCCTTCTCTTCTGTGGTGTCTAAGGAACAATCTTTGTCCTCTTGGGCTTGGAAGATGAAGGCTTCACAGTAGATGCTGAGGATGAAGGTTGAGCTGTCTGTGAAGGTGTGAGATATGTTTTGAGATATGTTCTGAGAGAGGGTTGAGGTATAGATGTATGAGTGGTATGTTCTGATGGTTGCTGTGGTGTTTGGGATGTGGTGGTGGGTTGGACATCAGGATAAATATCAGGATAAACAGATCTATAGGTTTGAGAATCAGCATTTACCAAGATCTGTTTTACAGACTGAGGAATCTGTAAAGGTCTAACCACCGTTTTCTTAAGATCAGCATTTACCAAGTCATTAAAGGCTCGTTTTGCAATTTTGAAAGGTGGATATAAGTCAGTGGTAGGTTGGGGTTCATCAGCACAACAGAAATTATATATAAGCTGACAGAATCTAGCAAAGTAGACAACATTTATATCCTCTATCATCCTATCCCCAATAAAACCTATCACAGCATTTGCAAAATCAAAATAAGTTTGGTTAAGAATAGCATACCCGATGTGCTGACTCATTATAGGAATGGCATCAAAGTTAGAACACTTATTCCCGAAGGCTTTAGTGATGCAATCGAAGAAGAATCTCCATTCTTTTCTGATGTGTGCTCGTTTCAACTGTCCAAGCTTGGCCAAACTCTTCTCATATCCCAAATTGGCCATGAGCTGCTGTAGATCTGGTTCCTCCGGTGTTGAGAAAATGCAGCCTTCTGGTAAATGTAAAGCCTTACGAGCTGTTCCAGGAGTTACCACATGTTCAGAATCATCCACTTCAAAAACAATGCTGAGAGAACCATTAGTACCACCATTATCAAAATGCCCAGTCCGCCAAAATATCAGAACTTGTTGGCTTGAAAAGACTGAAGGCTGGGTCAATACATACCCAATTTTACTGTGTGCAAGAAGATCTTGCATAAAATGCAACTCAGACGGAGCTTCATCATGATTGAGAATTGCAGCATAGTTATTTGGAACGAACTTAGCTCCATCAATGATCAAATCCTTAGGTGCCATGAGAAAAATTGAAAATTAAGATTGCCTGTTAGGTGTTTGATAAAATGTCTGTATGAAAAACAAACGTCAGAAGATGAGAGAGAGTAAAAGCAAAGAAAGAGAGATAAAATGTAAAAGTAAATAAAAGATTATATAATCTTCTCTCTCTCTGACTTATACTTGGTAAAAAAAATATAACCGTTGGACACCTGTCAGACATGCAGCAATAATGAATAGTTAATGGGCACGGGAAAACAGTAATCATTACTTATCACATGCAGTTTTTCAAGGAAAAACCGTTCCACTTACCCAGTAATCCCATTAATTGAGGTAAGTCAGTTTTAATTCAAAATTTAAACTGTTCCCACTTATTCAATTATTTTCACTGCAAAACCAATATTCTGTATAAATTTTGAGTGTGAGAATGACCAAAATAAAGCAAGTAAACAAGTACTGATATTTTAAAATCAGAACTTAATTTAAATCAATAATTAAAATGGTCAGCAGAATATGGACATATTAGGATTTGACAGTGCAGTAAAATTGCAAACATCTCAGAGACAGAATCTTGCAAAAATAAGAAATTCCATTAATATATTAAGAGAATACATTCATGAAATTGAAATTACATCAGAGTATTACAAGACTGTCCTAAGCTTCTAAACCTAACATCAACAGCTTTTGTCCATGGCTAAGAAGCCGGACAAAGCTAACGATGAAGAAAAACAGGAAGAAGAAAAATAAATTATTTCTTCTTCCTACTCTCTACAAAAAGAATAGCGAGTCGAATGATTCGCTCTTGTTGGTGGAGAGCTTCCAGCATTTCTTCTTCCAATCGCTCCAGATGGCGATGGTAGTCCATGTAAAAGAACAGGAGGTGTGTGAGAACCTCCTGGGGAACTGAGTCCCAGATCTCATCAGGAATGACAGTTACGTGCCATTTCTGCTGCCATTCGTCACAGCTCAACTCCATGTTGAAGGTTTCATAGTTCAAAAACATATTGTAGTTGACCATGTTTGTGTTGGTATGAATGAAAGGAGAGTGAGTGCGTGACAAAAGAAATGATGTGTAGGCTGATTTGAGGTGTTGATTTATATAGGCAAGAGAATGCCATGAGACGCAAGGAAATTTAATGCTGACAGGTAGAAATAATTCTACCTCGTCTCCCTAGACTGGGAAGAAGAAAAACAGTCATTGGAAAAGTAAAACAGGGTTTAATGTGCACAACAAACAAGTAAAAAAAATATTGTACTTGTACGTGTTCTACTAACCCTAATTAGATTGACTGTTAATATTCCACCCAAACATATTCTGATTGAAAAGGAGACTGTTTCAAATTGTAACCACAAATAAGCCAAGTAAAGGATCAGAATTTAATATCAGAACTTAGACTTATATCAGAACTTAACAGTCATCAGAACATGATTTCTTAGCTCGAAAAATGAATGCCTATCTCTGTGATTCTTCATACAAATTCTGATTTCGGTTCTTCAGAACTTAATCATCAGAACTTCCATTAGAACCTGTCCTCAGAATTTATGCAATCTGACACATAAACTGTTCATCTAAAACAACATTGAATGCCACGGTAATTTTCATCATTCATATGGAGTGTAAGTGTGTGCATGAAGCAAAATATCAGACAAAGAGTAAGGTCTGATTCACTTCAGTACATCTTAGAAATAAGGCATAACTAAAACTGTACTTTAAAATCTGTCATTATTCTGAATGAGTTCATGCATGAGTCTACCTCAACTGTTTTGTGCTTATTTTATGCATCTTTTGAAATTCCATTTTACAGTGGCTTCTCAGTGTAAGTGAGTCACGACTGCTTATCAGAATTTATGCCTTTATCAGAGTATTTCTCCAGTAATCATAGAGTGTGAAAAGTCACCATGAAAAATAATTATTTGCGTTTCTGATGCATATTACTTAATACCAGCAATGCACTTGGGTCGTCCCTTCCACATTTTTACTCTAGATCTCAAAGGAGTACCTGATTTTTATTCGCTTTTCTTTTACTTTTTCTTTTGATGAGTGAGGTTTATAAGCACTTAGTACATCCATCAGATTTACTAACATCAGAACTTAACAGATGAGAAGCATTATTCTAGTTTTTGACTTAGTAATAAGATAGATAGAGTAAACGTAACTAAGCTCAATATCAGAATTTACTTGTGTCAATAGATGTCCACATAAATAATTACTTCTAACATGGGATCTCTAGTATGTTAAAGACTACTAGGTCAGCATCTTGTACAGTTATCCACATATGATTGAATAGTCACATAAACAGTCATATCACTATCAGAGTTTAGAAATTCACAGCATACAACAATCAGTACTTAAGCAATTTTCAATTAAGCACAGAATACACAAAGAGAGTAATTTCTGTAAATACTGATCATAAAGTCTGATGCATCAGAACAAAACTAAGCAGATTTAGAGAAAGAACCTGAAACCATGCCAAGTTCATTTACCAATCTTGTAAAAGTAGCTTCACACAGTGGTTTTGTGAAGATATCTGCTAGTTGTTGATCTGTTGGAATAAAGTGCAATTCCACTGTACCTTCATCCACATGTTCCCTTATGAAGTGGTACCTAATACTGATGTGTTTTGTCATTGAGTGTTGAACTGGATTACCTGTCATAGCAATAGCACTTTGATTATCACAGTAAATAGGGATTTTAAAATATGCTAACCCATAATCCAGTAACTGATTCTTCATCCAAAGAATCTGTGCACAACAGCTTCCTGCAGCAATGTATTCTGCTTCTGCAGTTGATGTGGAGATTGACTTTTGTTTCTTGCTAAACCAAGAAACCAATCTGCCTCCAAGAAATTGGCAACTTCCACTTGTACTTTTCCTGTCAATTTTGCAACCTGCAAAATCTGCATCTGAGTAACCTATTAGTTTAAAATCTGATTCTCTGGAATACCACAATCCCAGATCAGATGTTCCCTTAAGATATTTGAAAATTCTTTTCACAGCTGTTAAGTGAGGTTCTCTTGGATCTGCTTGAAATCTTGCACAAAGACAGGTAGCATACATGATATCAGGTCTACTAGCAGTGAGATAGAGTAGAGAGCCAATCATACCTCTGTAATCAGTAATATCTACTGATTTACCAGTATCCTTATCCAATTTTATTGCAGTGGCCATGGGAGTGGATGCACTTGAACAATCTTGCATTCCAAATTTCTTCAGCAAATTTCTGGTGTACTTGGTTTGACAAATAAAAGTGCCTTCTGCATTCTGCTTGACTTGAAGGCCCAGAAAATAGCTAATTTCCCCCATCATACTCATTTGATATCTTGACTGCATCAGTTTGGCAAACTTCTTGCAAAGTTTATCATTTGTAGAACCAAAGATGATATCATCAACATATATCTGAACCAGAAGTAAGTCCTTTCCATGGTTGAGGTAGAACAGTGTTTTGTCTATTGTTCCTCTGTTAAATCCACTTTCCAAAAGAAACTGAGCTAAAGTCTCATACCATGCTCTTGGAGCTTGCTTAAGGCCATATAGTGCTTTATCAAGCCTGTAGACATGATTGGGATATTTGGGATCTACAAACCCTGGAGGTTGTTCAACATATACTTCCTCCTCCAATTCTCCATTGAGAAAAGCACTTTTCACATCCATTTGACACATGCAGATGAAAAGCACTTTGGTTCAGTCTGAGAAAGAAAAGAATTGTAAAGACATTCACTTGAAGTAGTTGTTCTAGTTCTGACACATGCATCAGGATTTCCAATAATTAAGTCAGGTGTATATGATTTAGTCCACTTCCTTACAGATGGAAGGTTTTCTCTAGAACTGGATGCTCCCCCATGATCCATGCTATCTTCATCAACATTTTCTGATGCTCCCCCTGAAGCTATGCTCTCTGAGTTGGATCCTTCAGAATTTAAGTTTTCCGAACTATCAGAACTTGGCTTATCAGAACTTGACGAATCAGAACTTGAAGAGCCAGATGTATGTTCTGATGCTTCTTGAGATGTGGTTGTATCTTGAGTATGCTCCCCCTGCATAGGTGCATCTTCCTTTGGCATAGTCACCACAGTTTCAGTAACATCAAAGTTTAATCCATCAGAGTTTGCAGTATCAGGATTTAGACTGTCAGGATTTTCAGTATCAGAATTTAAGTCTTCATTTTCAAATCTCAGCTGATCATGATCAATAAAATCTTCAAGTCCAGTAATCTTCTTATCATCAAAAGAGACATTGATAGATTCCATGACCACTCTTGTTCTCAAGTTATAGACTCTGAAGGCTTTTGTGGAAAGTGGATATCCAACAAAGATTCCTTTATTAGCTTTTAGATCAAATTTGGATAGCTGTTCAGGATGAGTCTTAAGAACAAAACACTTGCATCCAAATACGTGAAAATACTTCAGATTTGGCTTCTTATTCTTCACCATCTCATATGGTGTTTTTCCTTGCTTGTTAATGAGTGTTGCATTCTGAGTAAAATAAGCAGTCTGCACAGCTTCGGCCCATAAATAGGTTGGAAGCTTTGCTTCATCAAGCATTGTACGTGCAGCTTCAATGAGAGTTCTATTCTTTCTTTCAACAACTCCATTTTGCTGTGAGGTTCCAGGAGCAGAAAATTCCTGCTTGATTCCATGGTTTTTGCAGAACTCTTCCATTATCAAATTCTTGAACTCAGTACCATTATCACTTCTTATTATTTTCACATAATCTTTGACCAATTTATCCAGTTGCCTGACATGATCAATCAAGATAGATGCAGTTTCACTTTTTGTGTGCAAGAAATACACCCATGTGTATCTGGTGAACTCATCCACTATGACCATAACATATTTCTTCTTTGCAATAGACATGACATTTACTGGACCAAATAGATCAACATGTAGAAGGTGATAAAGCTCAAGAATTGATGATTCAGTTTTGCTCTTGAATGAGGATTTCCTTTGTTTAGCCTTCTGACAAGAATCACAAAGGCCATCAGGAGCAAATACTGACTTTGGCAGTCTTCTCACAAGATCTTTCTTGACTAATTCATTTATATTGTTGAAATTTATATGAGAGAGTTTCTTGTGCCAATTCCAGCTTTCTTTAATTGATGCTCTACTCATCAGACATATTGCAGAACCATCAATACTTGTTGAAAGCTTGGCTTCATAAATGTTACCACGCCTGTTTCCTTTCAGAACAACTTTGCCTGTAGATTTACTTACAACTTCACAGTGTTCTTCAAAGAAATCCACATGATAACCTCTGTCACAGATTTGACTGACACTCAGTAGATTGTGTTTAAGTCCTGAGACCAGAGCTACTTCTTTAATAATGACATTCCCAATATTGATATTGCCATATCCCAATGTTTTTCCAATGTTGCCATCTCCATAAGAAACACTTGGGCCAGCCTTCTCCACAAAGTCTGATAGCAGGGCTTTATTTCCAGTCATATGTCCTCAACATCCACTGTCCAGAACTAGGATGTTTTTCCTGTTGCCCTGCAATCACAAAGACCACTAATGATTAGTTTTAAGGACCCAGATTTGCTTGGGTCCTTTGGCCTTATTAAGTTTGTTAACATTTGCAGCGGATTTAACATCAGAGTTTATGTTAACATTTCTCTTATCAGAATTTACACTATCAGATTTTGAATCAGAACTGACACTAGAAGGAATAATGCTAACTTTCTTTAAAGAAGGTTTTATTTGATAATAATCATAGTACAGACTATGATATTCCTTACAAGTATAAATGGAATGCCATAAACTACCACAATGAAAATAAGGATTTTGTGGCTTATATCTAACAGACTGACTCTTAACTCCTGACTTTGAAGGTAAGGAGTTTATGTTCTTATTCTTCCTGCAAAAAGAAGCCAGATGGTTAGAACTTCCACAGTTATGACATGTTTTTCTAGGAGCATCAGGAACAGGCTTATAATCATTGCTTTTATTTACACCTTCCTTTCCATTCCTATTTTTCCTAGGTGATTTTACCTTGTTTGCATTCTTAACATCTTTCAGCTTATGCTTAAGCTGCTTCTTTGTCATTAAGCCTACGTTTACTTCAGTTGTCTTTTCCTATTTTAGTTTGTCAAAAGTTAATTCCTTTTTAACTTGTGATTTCTCAGTATCAGACTTTACAGCTACAAACTTAACAGGTTTTAACTTTGGCTTTTGTTTAACAACTATAGGCTTAATATCTAAAGTTCCTTTATCATTCTTATCCTCTCCATAACCTAAGCCCTCTTTCCAGTTCTTACTACTTAACAAATTCTGAGTTGTTCTGCCAGAGTTAGTCCAAGTCCTGATAATCTCTCTTTCCTTTTCTAACTCAGCTTTTAGAGATTCATTCATTTTAAGCACTTCATCTCTAACATAGAAAGCATCATCTCTATCTTTCTGAGTTTGATGGAACATGACTAACTCTTTTTCTAAATAATCATTCCTCTTTTTGCAAACAAGATTTTCAGAAGTTAATCTTTCACATGTTAAAGTTTGATCTCTATAGCTAATGAACATGGTTTTAAGATATCTTCTCTGTAATAACCCCAATTTTTGGAATTTTTTGAAACCCTTATAAATAGTGATTTTGCTGATTATGCTGAATAAGAAAACTTTTCATACCACACTTTGTAGAGGTTCTTTTATTGTTATTCTGAGATCTTATTAGTACTCTATATGGTATATAAGTGTACGTAAAGATCGTCAGAATCCAAATTCGAACACTTTGATTTTTCCCGAATATCCACCAGATACCGAAAGAATTGAGTATAAGGTAACAGGATAAAAAGGATTTAAATTCAAGGATTATAAGAGAGGATCATATAAGAAATATAATATATTGAGAAAGGTTTAGGGGAACCCAAGTATTAAAATCCCGGGTGTGATCCCTCAAACGATAAACGAGAACGAAAATTAAGCGAACCGTATAACAGATAAGCGGTCATTAACCAAACATTTAAGCAAGGATTAACATAAGAAGATGCTTCCACCACCAAGTGATGACAAGTGGCAAGAGATGAAGTCACCAAGATGATGTAATGCTTAGTCATACTCCACTCACTTTAAACAACCAACAAATCATCCAAATATCCCATTCACTTCATTTTCCACCACAAAAACATTCAACAAAGCAAATACTCTCCCAAGAACACATAGCTCATGGCTTTTTCATTTTTTCAAGGAGAAAAATTCCAAAAATCAAGTTTCTAGCTTTGTTAATTTGTAAGGTAATTACCCAAGGTCCCTTATGATTAGATAAGCACATCCTAGGAGTTTAAGCTTCTATTTCTTCATGAATCTCTTCCATTAAATCAAGGAAGAAGATGATGAATAGTGTTTTCAAGATTACTAACTTTATTTTCTTTGATTTCCTTTAAAATCCAAGCATTCCTAAGCTATCTCAAGGCTTCTTAAGGCTTCCTAGCTACTCTAATCACTCCAAGGAAGGTATAACACCTCCAAACCCTAACTTTACTTTGAGTATTAAGATGGTCTTAATGGTTATAGTAAATGAGAAGCATGATGCTTGTGTGTTTAGAGTTTGGATTGGATTTGTAGTGATTTGGATGTTGAAATCTTGTTTATAGTTAATGAAACTTAAGTATAGCTAGTAGTTCATGTGTGGGGTTATATAAATTGGAAAATCTTGAGGTTTGGGGACTGATATAGTAAGGTTTGGATGAGGGTTGGTTGTATTGTTGGTTGTGAGTTGAATGGTGGTTGTTTGGGGTGGTTTAAAACTTGGTAATCGCGTAAACATAGCCGTCGTAATGCCCGATTTACCTTAGACTGTTTTTGTTCTTAACATCAGGACCCGAGAAATCACTATTACGTTTTGACCATTGCCATGGTTAGATAGTTCATGTTACGAGCTTCGTTTTGATATGTGGTTCGCTTGAATCCGATGTACGGTTTAGGAGAAACGACCGTTTTAAGTAACGGCGTTTCGCGACCGAACCATTACCCCTCACCTTACTGTGAAACCTTGTTTAAGGACTTTAAATGACTAATTGGGGTATGAAACAATTATGTTAAGTGTATTAGGCAGTTGGTAAGGTACTCACAAAAGAATCGCTTTAAAATTCTTAATGGTTAATTTATTAAAAATGGTGGAGCCGAGGGTACTCGAGCGACGTAAGTGAATCGTTAAGCGCAAAAGCAAGCGTTAAAGTCTAATTGGTTAAAGTCTAGATTCTTAAGCGACTTTGGTTTAATTCCAACTTATATGTTGTTTATAGGTTACCAGACTCATCCTAGGCCTTTTACCACCCCCAGTCGCTCAGGCAAGTTTTCTACTCGTTATACTGTTGTTGTGATGTATATATGTATATGCATTATCTTGTGATAAGTGCCTGATTGTTATTAGCAAATCTTGCGATATATTGGAGCATGTTGATATGGTATATATGCATGCTTGTTTCGTAATCTTGATATCTAATTGTTGATTCAAATGCTTATAGTTGCATAATACCTATGCTAGAGATAAGCAGTAGTTGCGTATACCCTTAGTATAGGGGACCCAAAGGTGAACATTTTTTAAACCCAGGAGTCGATGTTCCCGAGTATATTATATATATTTATATATATATATATAGATATAGTTTTTAAAACTATTAATTGAATAAGGTTTATTCGATAACTTTATTTTATTTAATGAATATTACTTGAATATTCATTCGAGGACTTATGATTCAGTTTATATTATTTAATGACTATTATTTGAATATTCATTTGAGGACTTATGACTCCGATTATTTACTAAATAATATTCTTTATTTTATTAAAGAATAATGTTTCGATAATCAAACTTATTTTCGATTATTCAATAAAGATAGTACTTTCGTATAAGTATATCTTTGGTTATTTAATATTCATTTCAAGTATGAGTTTAAAACTTCTACTTCAAGTTATTTATATAGAGATTATCCTTATGGGAATATTATTTAAATAATAATATTCAGATATTTTCTAATATATCGGGACTGATTTATTTCATTAAATCAGTATTACTCCAAACATTCTTAAAAATGTTTTCGAGTCTTCAAAATAAATTTAAAAGTTAGATCGGATCCCAAAACTCATTTTTATATTTAAGATCTTCCTTTCAAAGGGGATTTAAATACTCGCTCAAAACCTGAGGGGTTCGACTCTGTGGTGTATTTTATATTCGCAACGAGGTTGCTGTTTTGATAAATGAATTGATTACTTACCCAACGTTCGGGAAGTAAGTCCATCTATTGAGTCGGCATAAGCAACATGGGCTCAGTGGGCGTCCATGAAAGTGTAAGTGGCTCAGTGGGAATCCATTAAATGCGTAAGTGGCTGAGTGGTAGTCCAGCATAAGGTCCTATTGCGGCCAGGGTGATGACCTGTGGGGAATTCGTCCATCTACTAGTAGAAAAGGTTACTTATTGGTATCTTTGCCTGATCGGCAAGATATCAGGTTTATGCCAAGGTTTTCTCCTTTCCAAATTCATTGGATATTGCAACTCTGTTTATAATTTTCATAACAGAGGTTTTCAAGGAGTGTATGAAATATATATATATATATATGTTTATCTATATATCGGGACTTAATGAAGTATCTCGTAACTTCATTATTTATAATGATATTCAAAGATTGAATCTATTCAAATCTTGTCTTGTAGTCTCATCTATGTGATGAACTTTTGAAACTAATTATAACTTGGACGGTGATATTTCAAGTAGTATTCGGAAAAGATATAAGTATATTGGAGTATCTTTTAACTTCATCTTTTCAACTTATATCTGGTTAATGATTATCTTATGCATGACAAAGATTTTCACAAAAACGTTGAGACAAGGTTAGATATATGAGATCACCTTGCAACGATAGTTTTATACAGTTATAAACTGGAACTCTGTGTATATTATGCATGGAAGAGGACTTCCAAGATTTTGAAAAGTATATATATACATATATACTGAATATTTTGCGACTTGGTCGCGTTAAGATATCAAACTTGGTTCATTTCTTCTTGACCAAAACTTTCATGAGTACTATGAGAATGCTCATATATTGTTAATTATTATACATATTATTTCGGTGGGCTTGTTGCTCACCCTTGCCTTCTTCTTTCATCACACAACAACAGATAGACAAGATGAACAGGATCAAGCTCCCAATTCGTGAGCAGATAGGAAACGTTCCGCAGTTTCCTGTAGGCATTGATGTTGTGTAGCTGAGGTAGGATCTACCAATAGGCTAGGCTTTCAACTTTCGATGTACCAGACTTATGTATATTTATGAATTGTAATAATGGCAAAGAATATGTAAATTATTTAGAAACCCTTTTTAAGGTGAAATGGTTTATAATTGTGGAATAAAATGACTTGTGTTATTTTTGGTATTCATCTCTGAGACTATAACTTGTGGTGTGTGTGTATATTATGGGGTCACAGTACGCAGTAGTTGGTTGACTGTTAAGATTAAGTATTGATAAGGGAAATGGAACTCGTGACAACCTGGATCCCCGACCCCGGATTTGGGGGTGTTACAGAAATGGTATCAGAGCTAAGCGTTATAAACCTCAGAGATGATGTGACATTAAGATAATAAGTTCACTAAGATAATAAGAACTCTTGCCAAGTTCATAGTCGGGCTACCTAACGTAGTACTGACAGTTAAAACCCTTATGGGAACCTTTATAAATATCGTGATAGAAGCGTAGTTCGTTATCGTATATAGTAGCGGGACTCCGAACCCTCAGGTTGAGGAGCAACAACGCGATGATGTTTTATTACTGATTGGGGATCGGATTGTGGATCCAATGGAACACCCTAATGAGGGACCGGATGATATTCATATTGAGGATGTAGCAGTTGAGGATGTTGTCCCAGAAGGGATTGTTGTTGAGAAGGATCTCGTGAAGGATCCTAACAAGACTGAAGAGATGATCGCTGAGGAATTGATAACCATGGTTAGGGCGACTACCAGAGGTAGGATTGGCCGATCACTGCCGGAGGTTCGTTCAAGTTTGTAAAGATAGTAGCCCCTTTAACGCGACTTACTCGTAAGACTGAAAAGTTCGAATAGACAGAGAAATGCGAGAACAACTTTTAAGAACTGAAGCAAAGGTTGGTGACGGCCCCTATGTTGGCGTTGCCAGATGGAAAATGAGATTTTGTGAAGTGTAGTGACGCTTCGCATAAGGAATTAGGGTGCTTCTTATACAGCACAGCAAGGTAATCGCGTACACGTTAAGACAATTAAGGGAATATAAAATTTGCTATCCCCACCCATGAGCTTGGGCTCGTGGCAATAGTTTTGCCCTAAAGATTGGAGGTACTACTTGTATGGAGAGAAGTGTGAGATTTACACAAGCCATAAGTGCTCTAGTACATTTTCACGCAGAAAGAGCTCAACATGCGCCAAATGAGGTGGTTAGAGCTAATCAAGGATTACGATTATGAGATTCTTTATCATCCAGGGAAAGCCAAAATGGTGGCTAATGTCCTTAGTAGAAAGGAGAAACTCAAGATGATATTATCTCTAAGAGAGTTGATAAGAGATTTTGAGAAAATGGAAATAGAAGTGAACGTAACCGGAGCCGGTACCGAAAAGCTGTTTGAGATCGCTATGCGGTCTGGATTATTGGAAAATATAATATTGTGCCAAGAAAAAGTGATGAATGAAGGCAGAGAGTCAATGAATGGAGAAGAGATCCATACCGAGAAAGATGATAAGTGGATAGTGAGGTGTTCCTACAGAATTTGGGTTCCAAAAGTTCAAGAGCTAAAGGATGAGAACTTAGATGAGAGCCATAGTTTGAGGAATAAGATTTAGGGCAAACCCTGAATGTGATAGTCAGGGAGGTTGCCATCAAAAAGAAAGAACCCATAACATAATAGAGTGGAAAACAAGGTTTTTAACGTATAAGATAACCCCGATTATGGGAGAAGGTTGTAACGTTTCATACTGAGAAAACAGAAGTCGAACAAGATAGGGAGAACCAGGATGGTACTCCTATTGTGTAATTCATGGACCTGTCTAAACAGAACTTATACTTTTTTTCCCAACCACCACCTTGAGAAAACAATGCGGTGAGAAATTCTTTCAGGACCTTTAAGTCACTAAGCTCTCAGAGTTCCAAGGAACAAGCTGACCTAGCCGAGGCAAGAGCCTGGCTAAAGGAAATAGAGAAATGATTTTATATTCTAAATGATTGATGAATCACAAAAGACTATTTTTGTCACTTACCCTCCTAAGAGAGAGGCCACCCGCTGGTGAAAGGCCAAGAAAGGCACGGAGCCAGAGGTTATGATAAACTGATTAAAGTTCAGTCAATTGTTTTCGGGAAAGTAATTCCCAAGGATAAGGAGATAGTGTAAAAGCTTTGGAGCTAGAACAAAAGTGGATGAGTATGATGAATTATGAATCTAAGTTGTAAAAGTTGTCAAGATTCGTTCTGAGGACACGAATCCAGAATGACGGGATGTTTGAAATCAATGCTTATGTTGTGTTGGTTCATGTAATGGTTGTAATGGAAACGAAAATAAAAGACTAAAAAGGGAAGGAGTATAAAGGGATATAAAGGAAATAGAGTTGAGAAGTGATAAGGGAGTTAGGTATGGGAAACCCTAAGAAACCCTTGCAATAAATATAGAGAAGTGTGTCATCATCAGCGCGATGGTGACTGATCATGAGATAAATTCAAGGTTGAAGGCGTAAGCGATACGTATAATTAATCCCCTTAAGTTGAGAGTATACGAGGAAATCTTGAGATAGTTCGAAGGATAAATAATGAGACACGGATAGACTAAGGAGACAAGAAAATAAGAAATTAGGAAAATTGGATGAAGGAAGTGACCTTCAAGAATGTGAAGTGTAAGACCGGTGGCATGATACCCAGAAAGGGAGACGTCAGGTATAAAAGATATCCCAACATTGAGATGACTGTTGAGATAAACAACAAAAGTACATGAGGATTTATTAAGAAGATTTTCACGTTGAACATGACCAATATCTTCCAGAACATCCATGTTATCATTACCAAATCAGGAGAGAAAAGCGGATAACCATTTGTATCTTTTGGAGGCCATATGGATTGACCTCAATTTGAATAAAGATGCTATTATAAAATTAGTTATAGACTATCGAGGTGGGAATGATGAATAAGATAATCTATCAAGGAAATATGACTTGATTTATCCATGGAAGGATGCATGTACCTTTTTAAAGGTGAAATTAAGGATAGAACCTCGATAGCTTGAGATGAATCCTAGGGGAATGCATAAAGGTTGGCATTTCGCCCTTAATAGGGACATCATGAGTTTGGGCAGTATAAATTAAAAAGGATTATGGTAACAACAACCTTTAAAGATCAGTAGAAATTTTTTTTTAGAAGTACATAGACAATGGTTCTAGTATTAGTAAATGGTATTTTGATATGCCCTGTATCTACGGAATACAGGAGGAGCGATTCAAGGATAACCTTAAAGGTTTTACAAGGAAAAAGGTAATATTCAAAGTTCTCAAGAATAGAAATTTTGATAAAGGAAATATGACGTAATTATAAGAATGCCAGGTGGGGAACGTGTTGAACCATAAGAAAGTATAGATCGACCCAATGAGGGTCAAGATTGGTGAAAACAAGAAGGACCCATGATAAGAGACGTCCTAAGTATGATCGAGAGTCAGCCGTGACAATGTTCACATCTAAAGACTAAGGCAATGACTTATGGAAATATGGTGATTTTTTTTTCTTTCTCACCAGGACTTAAGAAAAGCATTTTCACATAAGCAGTGATTGAAATGAGGTAGAAAATTTAGTTGAAGGTGGTTAAAAGACATTGATTATAAGGAACTATTACTATCAGGAAAGGCCAATGAGGTGGCCGACACTCTAAGTGCAAGAGAGCAATTATAGGCGCTCGTGCCAGAGGAATGCAGTGATAATGGTTGAAGTCGTGAAGGTTGTATTATGGTTTGGAAGATTGACATTCCTTCTGATGATTGTGCAATACCCAACCGTAATAGTAGTTTGGTAAAGGTTTAATTCGTGTAATCGCCATGAGTGGGCTATCTATCTTAGAAGGAACTATCTTGAGAATAAGCCAGGACCATGTTTCAAAAAGGACTAAATGAACCTTTAAGCTTCATGTCTCCTAATATAGACATATCATTAAGAATGGTATTAACCTACTATCGTTGCTTTCATTAAAACTCTTCTGCATTTTATCTGCTTCATGTCATGAATGTACGTCAGGATTATGAGTGTTCTTCATGAATCATGAATGGTGATAGAAGAATTCGATACGATATGTATGGAGTCCGTTTGGTTAGCTATTAAGACTTCATGGAAAGCGAATGACTACAGTAGGTCAGTGGTAGACCATAGTAATGCTCCAATGAGTCTATGAATAATGAGACAATGACAACTGTGAGAGTTGTATTGTAATGAATGTTGAGATTGAGTACCACTAATCAGGTCGTGGTGATGTATAAGTTATCACTGAATAGACTAATTAAGTAGATTATTTACCTATTGAATATTTATTCCTCCTTATCAATAGATGGTCGTATGACTATACGAGGAAGGTTGCGATGCAAGCATATAATTCTAGTAACGATGATGTCTAGAATGAGATCCCATATTCGATTTTCGATGTCGAGGGAGTTTCAAATGTGATTGTGTATAAGCTCGAGGAAGAGCATGGGTCCATAGAATGATGGACGGAATAGCAAAAATATTTAGGCATGTGAAATACGATGCTATAATACTTGATATTGATATAAATACATATATGTTTGGTTCTCCTATGACAAACCTCTATAGCTCAGAGGTAGATTCCAAGCCAGATATTTTATGGCAATATTTTTTACATATATACAATTCTCTTCAGTTTGTTCTTTTCTCTTCTTTTCATTTCATGTAAGCTGAGAAGAACAACCCTTCCAGAAGGGGAGGTATTATCGAATGACTATCTATTTATGTGATAGAAGCCTAGTAGGATACCACATGTTGTTTAATTGCTTGTCAAGTACTAAAGGTTGGCCACATTCTATACTAACTATGCGATATAACAAGTGTTCATGATCATAGTGATCTCTCAATAAATTCTTTTACTTCTATACGATGGATCAAGCTTTCAAAGATAGAAGCAGCTAGAAAGGAGTATTATCAAGCTATAATGCTAGAAGCTATGATGAGAGTCTGTGCAATAGACTTGAAAGAATTTGAAATGGTCACTTAACACGGATTGAGTGTTCTTACGACAATAGGTCATATGTCATTATCGAGATGTCGCCTTATAAGATCCTTGAGGGAAGACGATGTCGATCTCCCTTATGATATGATGATATTGTAGAGCGCAAGATGCTTAGACCAGCAGTGGTCCAAAGGACCAAGGATATAATAGATTTAATCAGAGGACGGCTGGTAGTAGCCCAAGATGGGCAAATGAAGTATGTTGATTTGACACGAAAGGACAAGGAATATGAAGTAGGGGACCTAGTGCTGTTATAGGTATTCCCTTGGAAAGGATGGATGAGGTTCGGAAAGAAAGGAAAGCTAAGCCCACGAATTATTGGACCCTTTGAGGTATAAAGACGTATTGGGAAGTTAGCATATGAGCTAGCCCTACCCCCGAACATGTAGCAAGTTCATAACGTGTTCCACGTATCAATATTAAGGAAGTATAATGCGGATGCTAGACAAATAGGGGCATATGAGCGCATAGACATGCAACCCGACGTAACCTATATGGAGCAACCAGGAAGGGTTATAGATTGAAAAGGAACAAGTGCTTAGGAGAAGGGTTATCAAACTAGGCAGAGTTTGGTGGTAGGACCACAATGTGGGAAAATTTACTCGAGAGTTAGAAAGTGCAATGCTAAGAGAGTATCCCTATTCATTTTCTATCTGATTCCGGGACGGAATCCTTTTAAGGAGGGGAGACTGTAATAACCCCAATTTTTGGAATTTTTTGAAACCCTTATGAATAGTGATTTTACTGATTATGCTGAATAAGAAAACTTTTCATACCACACTTTGTAGAGGTTCTTTTATTGTTATTCTGAGATCTTATTAGTACTCTATATGGTATATAAGTGTATGTAAAGATCGTCAGAATCCAAATTCGAACACTTTGATTTTTCCCGAAAATCCACCAGATACCGAAAGAATTGATTATAAGGTAACAGGATAAAAAGGATTTAAATTCAAGGATTATAAGAGAGGATCACATAAGAAATATAATATATTGAGAAAGGTTTAGGGGAACCCAAGTAATAAGATCCCGGGTATGATCCCTCAAACGATAAACGAGAACGAAAATTAAGCGAACCGTATAATAGATAAGCGGTCATTAACCAAACAATTAAGCTAGGATTAGCATAAGAAGATGCTTCCAGCACCAAGTGATGACAAGTGGCAAGAGATGAAGTCACCAAGATGATGTCATGCTTAGTCATACTCCATTCACTTTAAACAACCAACAAATCATCCAAATATCCCATTCACTTCATTTTCAACCACAAAAACATTCAACAAAGCAATTACTCTCCCAAGAACACATAGCTCACGGCTTTTTCATTTTTTCAAGGAGAAAAATTCGAAAAATCAAGTTTCTAGCTTTGTTAATTTGCAAGGTAATTACCCAAGGTCCCTTATGATTAGATAAGCATATCCTAGGAGTTTAAGCTTCTATTTCTTCATGAATATCTTCCAATAAATCAAGGAAGAAGATGATGAATAGTGTTTTCAAGATTACTAACTTTATTTTATTTGATTTCCTTTAAGATCCAAGCATTCCTAAGCTATCTCAAGGCTTCTCAAGGCTTCTTAAGGCTTCCTAGCTACTCTAATCACTCCAAGGAAGGTATAACACCTCCAAACCCTAACTTTACTTTGAGTATTAAGATGGTTTTGATGGTTATAGTAAATGAGAAGCATGATGCTTGTGTGTTTAGAGTTTGGATTGGATTTGTAGTGATTTGGATGTTGAAATCTTGTTTATAGTTAATGAAACTTAAGTATAGCTAGTAGTTCATGTGTGGGGTTGTATAAATTGGAAAATCTTGAGGTTTGGGGACTGATATAGTAAGGTTTGGATGAGGGTTGGTTATATTGTTGGTTGTGAGTTGAATGGTGGTTGTTTGGGGTGGTTTAAAACTTGGTAATCGCGTAAACATAGCCGTCGTAATGCCCGATTTACCTTAGACAGTTTTTGTTCTTAACATCAGATCCCGAGAACTCACTATTAGGTTTTGACCATTGCCATTATTAGATAGTTCATGTTACGAGCTTCGTTTTGATATGTGGTTCGCTTGAATCCGATGTACGGTTTAGGAGAAACGACCGTTTTAAGTAACGGCGTTTCGCGACCGAACCATTACCCCTCGCCTTACTTTGAAACCTTGTTTAAGGACTTTGTAAGGCACATGTCATAGCCTATTTGTACATTCGAGGATTTAACTCAACTCAAATAAGAATGTAATGAGTAAATAGTGGATCTACCGTCAAAGAGATCTCGCAAAGTAATATTTGTCAAAGGATTCAGAAACAAGGTTCATCTACAGACTTGAGGAATTAATTCACTGGAAGAAGCTCAAGAAATTGATCAAGCCTCAGTGATACAAATCAAGATTGTGGATTTAATCAAGTGACAGAGATCTCTTCAGGGTATCAGAGAATTACAAGGATTTAATCTGAAGAAAATCAAGTTGTCAAAGTCAAGACATGAAGAAACGTCACGGAAGTTAGTCACTCATGAACCAGACAGTACATCGAGTGTTAACATTGAAGTGGTGGAATTGATTCATAATTTTCAGTGATTTTCAGAAGATTTGTAGAAGAATGGTTGCTGCTCAAGATTAGTATTAATTCTCTATTAATTAATTAAGTCATATAATTTAATTAAGAAAATAAATTATATCTGCAAAGATTAATTTATTGATTGGTTGAATTAATTGATTAATTAATTCTGAATTAATATTAAGGATTTTCAGAATTTTAATTGGATTAAAATCTGTTTTAAATTCAACAAGACAACCGTTTGTATTAGTATGACAATCGGTATGACAATCAATAGTCATACCGAAAGTCATGCTAGTACAAATAATTGTCTTGCCGAAAGTTACACTGGGAGGAGATAGTCTTGCTAGTTCATTTTGATAGTCATACCGAAAGTCATTGTAGTTCAATCAGATTGTCTTACTAGTTCAATCCATTGTCCTACCGAAAGTCTTGCCAGCTATGGGATGGTCATTCCAGTTCATTTCATTCTGTTGATTGATTAAAAAGACAGAAGCAGCCATTCAACAAATCATCCAATCCAACACACAGAACTCGAGAACAAAAAGAAAAAGAAGCAGACATAATATTTCATCTTCTCTGCTACTTCAAGATTAAATTTCTACTTTGTAAAGTTAAATCCAAACCACTAGAAATATTTATCTTGTTCTTGTGTAACAATCTAGCGGATCAAAATCCCTAGAACTTAATCTCAAATCGCGTTTAGCATTTGATTCTAATTATTACAAAAATAGAAAAAGTTCATGTCGAATTTATTCTAAATTTGTGATAATTAATTTGAGATTAATTACTTGTAATCGATACAGTTGTTGTAACACCTTTCAAGTTTAATAATATTCTTATTTAACTTGAATTTTATTTCACTTTATTTTATTCCGCATTTATCGATTATTTAGTGTTGTTTGTATTCAACCCCCCCTTCTACAAATATATTGGGACCTAACAATTGGTATCAGAGCCTTCTGATTAACGAACAAATCAAGATCCTAGACTTTTGTGATTTTTCAACTCTTTGAATTTTTATTTATTCAAAAATTCATAATGACTTCACAAAAAGTTGGAACCGTTAAAATTCCACTATTTGATAAAGAAAATTATATCATGTGGAAGAAGAAGATGCTCTTGTTTTTACAAGTTGCAAATCCCAAATATCTGAATTTGTTAAAGAAGGGTCCAACAACTCCAATGGTTATTGAACCAGAGGTGATAGTAGATGATGTTGTGATTACCAAAGCTAGAACTTATCCAAAAGAGCCTGAGGATTTTTCTCCTGCTGAAAAAGAAGAAGCCTCCATGGATGCCAGCCTTCAGTTAATTTTAGTTGATTCCCTCGATCCCTTAATGAACAGACATGTGATGAACTGTAAAAATTCCAAACACAACTGGGAAACTATTGAGGTGATTAATGAAGGTACAGAGGAAGTTAGGGAGAACAAGTTGGAGATCCTAACCTCTGAGTATGAACATTTTAAATCAAATCCAGGAGAAGGAATTACTGAAGTGTTTGAGAGGTACAATGCGTTGATCAACAACCTAAACATAAATGGGAAATATTATTCAATCAGGGAGGTCAACAAAAAGTTCCTTTTAACACTGCCAACTCATCTTGAACATAGAATCACTGCCATTAGAGAAGCTAGAGATCTGAGTGAGATTTCTTTGGATAGACTCTATGGTGTGTTGAAAACCTATGAGTTGGAGCAGATTCAGCAAAAGGAAGTCTACGGGAAAGATAGAATGGTCAGCACATCTACTGCTCTTGTAGCTGAAGGTCAAGAACAACAATAATCTCAACAGTCGGAGAGAATGGTACAGTTTTCCAAGGCTGAGGAAAATGTGATAGTAGCAGAATATGATCCTCCTACTACAAATCAATCCAGTGATGATTTTTATTCCTTGGAAGAGTTGGAGCAATTGGAAGATGAGTCAATGGCCCAAATTGTCAAGAGATTCTCCAATGTCAGATTCAAGAGAAATCCCAAGTTCAAGTACAAGTCCAACTACAACAGATTCCAGACAGGTGGATCTTCATCCTCTAACACCAGTAGTGGTGGATACAAAACAGGGATGGTTGATCGGAGCACCATTAGATGCTATAACTGCAATGAGTTGGGACACTTTGCCACAGAATGCAGGAAGCCAAAGCAAGTAAGGAAGAACTCTTATAATTCAAATCAGAAGAGTAACTCTGAAAGGGCTTACCTGGCAAAGGGAAGAAGCTGGGATGATACTGATAGTGAAGATGAAGAAGATGAGAATCTTGCTATTATGGCTATTGATGGAAAAGCTTCATCGTCAAGAAAAGAGGTAAAATATACTGATGCTGAATTAGTTTATCATCTAGGAGGTAACTTAGATTGTGCTCGTCGTGATAATGAACTGTTAAGTTTACAGATCAAAGACCTTGAGAAAGAGGTCAATGAATTAAGACTTGTGCACATTAATCAAGACAAGTTAAAAGAACAAGTATCTTTTCTAGAGAATAGAGTTGACTGTTATAGAAAACTCGAAACTATTCTCAAAGACAAGATCACCGGTCTTGAGACTAAGGTTAGAGCCTACTTCAATTCTTGTTCGAAGGCTAAAGAGTTCTACAGTAAGCAAGATGTTAATCAAACATCTGGAATAGGTTATGATTACAATGTTGCTATTGGAGAATTAGGCATAAACTCCCCTCCTCATGTCTGTGCTAAAGGGAGGGAAGTACCACATGTGCTTAAGGGTGTTGATGAACCCCTCTATAAAGCATCAATTGCTGAACCATTTGATGCGACCTCTTCTGTTATTCAAGAAGAAATACGTGCTGAAGATCTTGCTAATGAGAAGGTTGTTTCCAAGTCGAGTGTGTCGAGAGTTCCAGTCAAAGTTGTGAAAGCAACTGAGACTAACTCAGACACACATGAGTTAGATAACAAAAATGCCATGTCTACCATGCATAAATTGTCTGCTGTTAATATCTCTCATAAAGCATGTGGTGTTTCTAATTGTATGTCTTGTGCTTTTAATATGATGTATGCTTATTTTAATGGTAAGCATGTTTCTAATGTTAAGACTACTCCTCGTCAGCATGTGAATAACAAGAAGCATGATAGGTCTAAGACTGCTAGTCCTTCTAAGGCTAGAAAGGAGACATTTATGCCTAAGCCTAAACAGAAATTTGTTAAGGCTATTTACAAGGTCAAATGTTCAGTCAGTGAGAAAGTTGAGACCATTAAATTAAAAATGTTGTTTTGCCTGACAAAGGACAATTCTACAAGTATGCCGGGCCCAACCAAGTTTGGGTTCCGAAGAAGGTCTAATCCATTTGTAGCGCAGGGCATTAAACAGGTGGAACCGGTAGTGTAGATTCTTGACAGTGGATCATCAAGACATATGACCGGAGATAGAACCCTGCTATCAAATGTGGATTGAGAAAGCTGGCCCACTGGTTACCTTTGGAGATAACAGCAAAGGTTTATCTGAGGGATATGGCTGTTCGTAAGCTGGGAATGTTATCATTGTTAATTTGTATATTGTGCTAGGTTATTATCAGGAAGCAGTATCTAACATATAACACCAGTGACGAGACTTGAGAATATTACGACATATCAGGCACCTGATGCACATTACACTTGGAATTGGACTCTAGTAAGATGTGTACAAGTGTACTCCTGGTTGGTGAGTCAAAAGAGGAAGTCAATGCACCACAGTTCATGGACTTTGCAGCTGCAGATCTATTGGACTATGCAATCTCTTCTTCAGAATCTCACTTCAGGTTGGTATGAACTAGTGTACTACTCAAGCAATCGTCAAGGACAAGGTATGGCACTCTAACTGAAGTTATAATTTAATATGAACTAGTAGAGTCGTCATATTTATAACTCTCTTTTCAAACTTCTTTCTACATTAGTGATTTCTTATTTCATGTAAAATCTTTTGAAATCACTATTGTACATCATTTTCTCTCTATTAACATATGTTCTGTGATACAGGTTCAGTCTCCAATGACTTTCTTTCATTGACAGTCATGAGGTTGAAAACCCACAACATCTATCCCAGACTGTAAAGATAAACACAGAAACAGAACCAACCAACACTCTCTTACCACTAAATGTAATATGAATGAGCGTGAGGGAGATAGTGCCTTAGTGTACCACATAAGGAAGGTTCTGTAGTCAACCCAGTAGCTCTGTCTCCTACATAGATGAGTAGTATTTAAACCGAGACAACTGCTAGCCCCCATACATCTTCTCAAAAAGATGTAATGGCTGAAAAGGCACAAAAACAGTTACTAGATTCATTCTCTCAACAGGGTGCCTCTATTGAAATTTGCCTGTCGGCCAAGGTATCCGATGTAGTATCACCACTTCAAACATAAACAATTCTTGATGCACAAGGAGAGGTCACACACACAAAGGATGAGTTGACGGAAACAAGAGTTTCGACCATTTTAAGGTCAGATTTGATTGTTCAAGGTTCGTTAATGGAACAATTGCCTTTACAGGTGTTAAGAGATGATACTGATCCAAAAGCCATATGTCAGTGGTCAGTGTCTACCTCCTCAGGCTTAAATCCCCTGGATACATCTGCGGATAGTGGATCTGACATAGGTGCAGATCAGCAACTTGTTGACAATGATTCAGATATTACCTGATGAGTCACAAGGAAATGTCTTCACAGACATTAGAAGGGAACTTTGATCTTTATGCTAAATTTGTTGGATCATTGTTTACCTTTCCAGAATTCAAATCTGGAACCCAAAAAGGGAAACTAGCAACTTGTAGATTATGATTCAGATTTATCTGACGAGTTTAACAAGGATGGGGATTTATGAACTCCCATTGCACCACCTGTGACCTCCTTAAGGATGGCTAAGGTGATTTTCCTTGCAGGTACAGCTGAATGTTGGAGCTATGAGAGGAGTGATACACTTGTGAGAATGAGTGTAAACACGAGTGGAGAGAAGAGTGAAACACATGTGAGGTACACTAAAACAGAATCACACACTCACAGTGAGGAAGAAAGAGAAACTACTTGTTATTTCTTTTCCAACCAAGTGAAATATGAGAACTCCTTCAGACGACGGCATACATTCCTTCTTTAAGGGGGAGATAAAAGCTTAAGTAATAGTTTGGAGGATTCCTCAACTAAGGGGGAGAAATAGCAGGGAGGAAGAAAAAGATCCTATATATGTACACTACACCACATCATTGTTGTTTGTAACTACGGATCCTATTGTACGGGAGAGGTGGTAAACACAAGGTGATTTTCTAGTTAGGGAAGAAGCTGTTTTCAAAAGGAGAGTACCATTGGTTTTTAACTGCGGATCCTATTGTACGGGAGAGCTGGTAAACGAAGGTGATCTTCTTTAATCAGTTTGATTCTCATAGGGGGAGAAGCAAGAGAGATATGTGCTTCTCAACAGGAAATGTGGTTGTACAAAAGAAGATGAAACTACTTGAAGATATGTTCAGTCTAGAGGAACATCTATTTGGAATCTGGAAAAGATTAAATGTTATCCAGAACTTTTCTGCTATTTACTTTGCATTTCTGTTTATATCTTTTTCTTATTTGTTAGTTGAGTTATCCTCTAGGTATTTGTGTGTTATTGTCTAACAAACAAATAGGGGGAGATTGTAAGGCACATGTCATAGCCTATTTGTACATTCGAGGATTTAACTCAACTCAAATAAGAATGTAATAAGTAAATAGTGGATCTACCGTCAAAGAGATCTCGCAAAGTAATATCTGTCAAAGGATTCAGAAACAAGGTTCATCTACAAACTTGAGGAATTAATTCACTGGAAGAAGCTCAAGAAATTGATCAAGCCACAGTGATATAAATCAAGATTGTGGATTTAATCAAGTGACAGAGATCTCGTCAGGGTATCAGAGAATTACAAGGATTTAATCTGAAGAAAATCAAGTTGTCAAAGTCAAGACATGAAGAAACGTCACGGAAGTTAGTCACTCATGAACCAGACAGTACATCGAGTGTCAACATTGAAGTGGTGGAATTGATTCATAATTTTCAGTGATTTTCAGAAGATTTGTAGAAGAATGGTTGCTGCTCAAGATTAGTATTAATTCTCTATTAATTAATTAAGTCATATAATTTAATTAAGAAAATAAATTATATCTGCAAAGATTAATTTATTGATTAATTGAATTAATTGATTAATTAATTCTAAATTAATATTAAGGATTTTCAGAATTTTAATTGGATTAAAATCTGTTTTAAATTCAGCAAGACAACCGTTTGTATTAGTATGACAATCGGTATGATAATCAATAGTCATACTGAAAGTCATGCTAGTACAAATAATTGTCTTGCCGAAAGTTACACTGGGAGGAGATAGTCTTGCTAGTTCATTTTGATAGTCATACCGAAAGTCATTGTAGTTCAATCAGATTGTCTTACTAGTTCAATCCATTGTCCTACCGAAAGTCTTGCCAGCTATGGGATGGTCATTCCAGTTCATTCCATTCTGTTGATTGATTAAAAAGACAGAAGCAGCCATTCAACAAATCATCCAATCCAACACACAGAACTCGAGAACAAAAAGAAAAAGAAACAGACATAATATTTCATCTTCTCTGCTACTTCAAGATTAAATTTCTAGTTTGTAAAGTTAAATCCAAACCACTAGAAATATTTATCTTGTTCTTGTGTAACAATCTAGCGGATCAAAATCCCTAGAACTTAATCTCAAATCGCGTTTAGCATTTGATTCTAATTATTACAAAAATAGAAAAAGTTCATGTCGAATTTATTCTAAATTTGTGATAATTAATTTGAGATTAATTCCTTATAATCGATACAGTTGTTGTAACACCTTTCAAGTTTAATAATATTCTTATTTAACTTGAATTTTGTTTCACTTTATTTTATTCCGCATTTATCGATTATTTGGTGCTGTTTGTATTCAACCCCCCTTCTACAAACACATTGGGACCTAACAGACTTTAAATGACTAATTGGGGTATGAAACAATTATGTTAAATGTATTAGGCAATTGGTAAGGTACTCGCAAAAGAATCGCTTTAAAATTCTTAATGGTTAATTTATTAAAAATGGCGGAGCCGAGGTTACTCGAGCGACGTAAGTGAATCGTTAAGCGCAAAAGCAAGCGTTAGAGTCTAATTGGTTAAAGTCTAGATTCTTAAGCGACTTTGGTTTAATTTCAACTTATATGTTGTTTATAGGTTACCAGACTCGTCCCATGCCTTTTACCACCCCCAGTCGCTCAGGCAAGTTTTCTACCCGTTATACTGTTGTTGTGATGTATATATGTATATGCATTATCTTGTGATAAGTGCCTGATTGTTATTAGCAAATCTTGCGATATATTGGAGCATGTTGATATGGTATATATGCATGCTTGTTTCGTAATCTTGATATCTAATTGTTGATTCAAATGCTTATAGTTGCATAATACCTATGCTAGAGATAAGCAGTAGTTGCGTATACCCTTAGTATAGGGGACCCAAAGGTGAACATTTTTTAAACCCGGGAGTCGATGTTCCCAAGTATATTATATATATTTATATATATATATATAGATATAGTTTTTAAAACTATTAATTGAATAAGGTTTATTCGATAACTTTATTTTATTTAATGACTATTATTTGAATATTCATTTGAGAACTTATGACTCCGATTATTTACTAAATAATATTCTTTATTTTATTAAAGAATAATGTTTCGATAATCAAACTTATTTTCGATTATTCAATAAAGATAGTACTTTCATATAAGTATATCTTTGGTTATTTAATATTCATTTCAAGTATGAGTTTAAAACTTCTACTTCAAGTTATTTATATAGAGATTATCCTTATAGGAATATTATTTAAATAATAATATTCATATATTTTCTAATATACCGGGACTGATTTATTTCATTAAATCAGCATTACTCCAAACATTCTTAAAAATGTTTTCGAGTCTTCAAAATGATTTTAAAAGTTAGAGCGGATCCCAAAACTCATTTTTATATTTAAGATCTTCCTTTCAAAGGGGATTTAAATACTCGCTCAAAACCTGAGGGGTCCGGCTCTGTGGTGTATTTTATATTCACAACGAGGTTGCTGTTTTGATAAATGAATTGATTACTTACCCAACGTTCGGGAAGTAAGTCCATCTATTGAGTCGGCATAAGCAACATGGGCTCAGTGGGCGTCCATGAAAGTGTAAGTGGCTCAGTGGGAGTCTATCAAATGCGTAAGTGGCTGAGTGGCAGTCCGGCATAAGGTCCTATTGCGACCAGGGTGATGACCAGTGGGGAATTCGTCCATCTACTAGTAGAAAATGTTACTTATTGGTATCTTTGCCTGATCAGCAAGATATCAGGTTTATGCCAAGGTTTTCTCCTTTCCAAATTCATTGGATATTGCAACTCTGTTTATAATTTTCATAACAGAGGTTTTCAAGGAGTGTATGAAATGTATATATATAGGTGTATCTATATATCGGGACTTAATGAAGTATCTCGTAACTTCATTATTTATAATGATATTCAAAGATTGAATCTATTCAAATCTTGTCTTGTAGTCTCATCTATGTGATGAACTTTTGAAACTAATTATAACTTGAACGGTGATATTTCAAGTAGTATTCAGAAAAGATATAAGTATATTGGAGTATCTTGTAACTTCATCTTTTCAACTTATATCTGGTTAATGATTATCTTATGCATGACAAAGATTTTCATAAAAACGTTGAGACAAGGTTAGATATATGAGATCACCTTGCAACGATAGTTTTATACAGTTATAAACTGGAACTCTGTGTATATTATGCATGGAAGAGGACTTCCAAGATTTTGAAAAGTATATATATACATATATACTGAATATTTTGCGACTTGGTCGCGTTAAGATATCAAACTTGGTTTATTTCTTCTTGACCAAGACTTTCATGAGTACTATGAGAATGCTCATATATTGTTAATTATTATACATATTATTTCGATGGGCTTGTTGCTCACCCTTGTTTTCTTCTTTCATCACACAATAACAGATAGACAAGATGAACAAGATCAAGCTCCTAATTCGTGAACAGATAGGAAACGTTCCGCAGTTTCCTGTAGGCATTGATGTCGTGTAGCTGAGGTAGGATCTACCAATAGGCTAGGCTTTCAACTTTCGATGTACCAGACTTATGTATATTTATGAATTGTAATAATGGCAAAGAATATGTAAATTATTCAGAAACCCTTTTTAAGGTGAAATGGTTTATAATTGTGGAATAAAATGACTTGTGTTATTTTTGGTATTCATCTCTGAGACTATAACTTGTAGTGTGTGTGTATATTGTGGGGTCACAGTACGCAGTAGTTGGTTGACTATTAAGATTAAGTATTGATAAGGGAAATGGAACTCGTGACAACCTGGATCCCCGACCCCGGATTTGGGGGTGTTACATTCTCAACTCATTAATATCATCAGTACGAAAGGCATAAGTAGTTTGAGGTACCTTTAAATCAGCAGCTTCAGAACTGCTTTCAGCACTTGCCATATCAGCATTTGCCATCAAGGCATAATTTTCCTCACTTTCAGAATCTGAGGTGTCTGTCCAGCTTTTGTTCTTTGTGACAAGAGCCTTGCCTTTGTCACTCTTCACTTTCTTGCAATCAGGAGATATGTGGCCTTTCTCACCATAGTTGTAGCATTTGACATTTGTATATTCTCCTCTGTCATACTTTCCTCCTCTACCCACAGATTTTCTGAAATTCTTCTTTCCCTTCCTGAACTTCCTGTATGCAATCTTTATGATTCCTTTCATCATAAGAGCACATAGCTTCATCATCTCTTCATCAGCATCCGTCTCAGGTAAGCATTCAGATTCTGAGTCATCATCACTTTCAGAACTTGATGACTCAGTATCAGACTTTGTGAAGAGAGCTTTACCCTTGCCTTTCCTTGAGGTAGCTGCCTTGGGGGATTCTTCTTCAGCCTTAAGAGCAACTGTCCTTGACTTTCCTCCTTTCCTCTTGCTTCTTTGTTCCATCTCAAGTTCATGAGTCTTGAGCATTCCATAAATTTCATCAAGAGTTGCTTCATCAAGATTATAGTTGTCTCTTATTGTTGTTGCCTTCAAATCCCAGCTTTCAGGAAGAGCCAACAGGAATTTAAGGTTTGAATCTTCAAGATCATACTCCTTATCAACCAGTGACAAATCATTCAAGAGTTTGACAAATCTATCATATAAATCAGTCCATGACTCATTAGCCTTTGAGTCAAAGTGTTCATACTCTTGAGTGAGTATTGTCTTCCTGTTCTTCTTAATCGTATCAGTTCCCTGACATCTTGTTTCCAAGGTATCCCATATCTCCTTAGCAGTCTTGCAGTTTATTACCCTGTTTGACATTACATTATCAATGGCACTATGCAGTAAGTGTCGTACCTTAGCATCCTTAGCAATTGATGCGATATCTTCAGCAGTGTAGTCACTCTTTTCCTTTGGTACTGACTTTGCTGCTTCACCTGCAACTGCAACTGCGAGCTTGGTTGGTTTGTGAGGCCCTTCCTTGATTCTATCAAGATATTCTGGATATGTAGCTTCCAGAAACATGGTCATCCTCACCTTCCATATGGGATATTCAGATGGTCTCAATATGGGAACTCTAATAGTCTCATATCGGCTTTGAATTTGTATCTTTGGAGGTTCTTCAGTTTTGGTGGGCTTAGTTGGAGTGTCTACTTCGGACATGATTGTTTTTGGATCTTAAACTGTTTGTGTGTTAACAGATAGGCTCTGATACCACTTGTTAGGTCACATACACTGTAGAGGGGGGTAAATACAGTGTATAGCACAATCAAATCGAACGTTAATAACTCAAGTAACAGAAAACAAACTTTATTCAAAACAATAAACTCTGTTACAGTATGGAACTGTCCTCTCTCAGTGATGAACAAATATCACGAGAGCTGCTAGGGTTATAATGAAATAATCTTCTTGATTTTTGATAACACTTTTAGTGTAAACCCTATGTCTGTGTTTATATACTACACAGTTACAAGATAATCGCTAATTGATATGGAATATAATTCTGCTTCCTAAAATATATCAATCAGATATCTTTTCTTCCAAGTATTCTATTCTTCATAGAATTCCTTCTTCATGCATATATCTTCTTATGTTTGTCTCGATCTTCTCTTCCTGTAAATCAGATGCCTTCCTTATTATCTGAACGTTTCCTTCAAGTCCTGATATTATCTTCTGATAAATATCTCCTGAACCTTAAGTACTGACGACTTAAGTTCTGACTTCAGTATAAGTGCTGATTTCAGTTAAGTACTGATTTGTCCTGTTTAAGTAAGATCTGTAAACTAAACATAAATCACAATAGTCATGACATTATCAAATATATCTAACAAGCTTCTTCTTGTCAGTAATTGTCATCTTGTTCAAATCAACTTGAACATTGTCAGAGGTTGATGTCTTGATGACTTGATCAGGATTTGCTGTCCCATTACCTTCTTGAACAGATAGCTTCTCAGAATTTGATAAACTCTGAGCTTCCGGTGTTTGAGCTGTTTGAGCATTATCTGTATTTAACTCTGTTTCTTCCAGTTTCTTCCTTCTCTTCAAAGATTCAACTTCTTCTTCTATCAGAGTATCATCATCATGCATTATAGCTTGATAGACAGGATCTATTAAAATTGAAGAAATTTTCTTCTTCTGAATCTTTGTTGGTTCATCAACCTTTTCTTTCCCTTTTGCTTTGGGACCAATCTCAATTTGTGATCTTGCCTTGGGCTTTGAAGCCTCGGAAATTGACTTCTCCTTGATCACAATGCCTTTTTCCTAATGCCTTCGAGGTTTCTTTGCATCAAAGGCTTTAGACTTAAGATTTTTCTTCTCAGCTGCAAATCTAGCTTCTTCCTCCTTTAGATTCTCTAAATCCATTCCAGGATTATGCTTGAGAAATAATTGTTAGGTCACACACACTGTAGAAGGGGGTTGAATACAGTGTTTACTACAATCAAATCTAATATAAGAACTCAAGTAACAGAACATATATTTTATTCAACACAATAAACTCTGTTACAAAGAACTGTCATCTCTCAGCGATGAACAAAATATCACGAGAGCTGCCAGGGTTACAATGAATAATAATTTTGATTAAGATAACACATATAGTGTAAACCCTATGTCTTTGTTTATATACTACACAGTTACAAGATAATCTTCTAATTGATATCGAATATGATTCTGCTTCCTAATATATATCAATCAGTTATCTTCTCTTCCAAGTATTCTATTCTTCATAGAGTTCTTCTCCATGCATATCCCTTCTTATGTTTGTCTCGATCTTCTTTCCTTCAATCATCCACCTTCCCTATCTGAAATTCTCCTTAAGTCCTGATATTATCTCCTGATAACTTAAGTTCTGATAACTTAAGTTCAGATATCTTAAGTCCTGACTTCAGTATAAGTACTGATTTCCATTTAAGTACTGATTTGTCCTGTTAAGTAAGATCTGAAAACTAAACACAAATCATATTAGACATGACATCACAAATATATCTAACAATCTCCCTCAACTTGTAAATTAGCATAATATACAAGTTCAACAGATATTTGATGATGTCAAAAACATTAAGTGCAAATGCATGAGAATTTGACTAGATAACTACACCTTACAGTCCTTATAGCTTTACCATCCTTAAAGTCTGATATCAGCTTCAGTCTGTATACACTTCAGAATTTAAGCAGTTGTAGATCTTTGACTTGGCTTTAGTTTCTGATCTCTTTGATGTCAGGAGTTGTTCTGAGATAGTTCTTCAACAAACATCTCTCAGCATATTCAAGTTCATTGACCATCCTCCTTTTAGCATTCTTCAGTTCAACTGTATCTTCACCAGTTTGAAAAATGACAGCCCTGGTATCATTTATTTTAGCTTTCCTTATATCCTGATCTAGTCTGATGATATAGGCTTTATCAGACTCTAGATTGAATTCAAGTCCCTTAATACCAGAAAATGTAGTGATGATTTTAGCAGTATTAGGCTTTATTTCAATAATTTCTCCACTGTGAGATCTGTACTTATGACAGTATGGGCTGTCAGACTTTACAGAATAAAGCTTCTTCTGTCTTTGAATATTTGATTTTAAATAACCTGCAACACCATCTGTTGATCTGTTTTTCACTTGAAGTAGAAATAGAACATGTTCCAGTTCTTCAAAATACTTTAATAGAATAGCATTTTCTCTGATCTGGAATACCTTCCCATCTGTCATAAAGTATAATATGATATCTTCTTTCAAAACAGAGTGGTAAACCATTTGTACAGATTTAAGTTGATTCAATCTTTCAGGAGTTGCTCCTACACCTGGTTCACACAAGGAAGTTGGATCATGGGTAGTATTGTTTACTCTCTTCTCTTTAGAGCTACCCAATCCTGATTTGTCTCTTGCTTCCTTTCCCGTAACAACTCTTGCTTAAAAACCACTTGATGTAGTCTTCAAAGGTTGAGTCTGTTGAGCTTTTGTGAATCCCGGTAGTAGAATCTTTGAAGGTTTAACATGAGCAATGTCAGAGGTTTCCTTTTCTCTATCTTCTGATATCAAGCCAACTTGAGCTATGTCAGAGGTTGCTTGCTTCACTGTCATATCAGAACTTACTACATCTTGACTCTGAACAACTTGAGCCATGTCAGAGGTTGATTGAGAAATCTTCTTTTTTATCAGAGTAAGACTAACATCTTCTTCATATTTTGTCTCCAGATCCATGATTGGCATATATACCTTTACAGATTCATCAATTTTTTCTTTGCCCTTGGATCTTGGATCTACCTCCACTTGTGATTTGGCTTTGGTTGCCTCATAATTTGTCTTTTCCTTAATCACAATACCCTTAGGATTTGGAAGTTTCTTTTTAACAATAGAAGCTTTAGACTTGGAGTTGACATTTTCTGTTTTAAGTCTAGCTTCTTCTTCCTTTAGACTTTCAAAGTCCATTCCAGGATTTTCTTTGAGAAATAATCTCTTTGAAATTTCTTCATTAAGTTTCAGATGTTCACTAGACCTTATCCTTTTACCAGTATTAGAACTTATTTTTCTCCCAGTATCAGAACTTGTTCTTTGACTTGTAGTTCCGGCTTTGCTTGATGAAAAACCTTTGCCTTGACCATGACCTCTTCCCATTCCAGAGTTTCCCTGGTCATCAGTTCCATCATCCTTACCCTTTAGTGGTTGAGTAGATTTGCATTTGGACTTAATTACTTTCTCCCCCTTTTTGGCATCAGCAGGTAAAAGAAGAGAGACAAGCAATTCCACTGAGGATTGGATCTCATTGAGTTAAGTTTGCTGAGAAGCTTGATTCTTTAGAATTTCAGAAATCTGATCTTGTTGCTTCTCCTGAGTATACCCAATTCGGTCAAAGGCTGGCTTGAAAAATCTGTTCTTTTCCAATTTTATATTCATATCTTGCTGGATCAGAGATTCTTGAATTTTATTCACCTTGTCATGAGTTATTGAGTGTTGACCTTGAAGGTGCCTAGTACTCATTGCAGTAACTCTCAGTTGTGTCTTAAAATCATCATTTATCAGCATTTCATCAGCCTTAGCAAGGTGCTCAGCAAGAATTTTTTCAGTAGGAACAAAACTAACTGTGTTCCATTCCTTAGTCCACTCATTTCCTCTAGGAGTTTCACTCCAAGGTACTGGTGCATCCTCTCTAACAAACTTCTTGATCAAATCAGCTTTGCATGGAGCTTGTTGAGGTGCATGTCTAGATGGACCAGCTGCATCAGCATCTACATTTGTAGCAGCTTCACCGGTAACTTCAGCCTTATCAGCATCAGAACTTACAGAGCCTGCAGTATCAGCATCCTCTGATAGAATAATAATATGTGAGGCTATGGAGGCTTCAACATCATCCTCTAAATTCTGATCTG
The DNA here is from genome assembly GCF_009905375.1 of Apium graveolens. Classification (NCBI taxonomy): domain Eukaryota; kingdom Viridiplantae; phylum Streptophyta; class Magnoliopsida; order Apiales; family Apiaceae; genus Apium; species Apium graveolens. The sequence continues at coordinate 37,393,280 of NC_133653.1, forward strand.
CAACTAAGTTCTGATCAACAGCCAAATTTTGATGCCCATCTAAAATCTGATTTTCATCATCCAGATTCAGAATTGGTGTTGTTGGAATATCTTCATTAAAATCAGCATCTAGAATTGGTGTTGTTGGTGGAGTGAGTTGAGTTGGTGGAGCTTCCAAGTACAGAACCTCAGGCACAATCAAGTTATGAATATCAATTTCAACACTTGTACCTGGGTCTTTAACATGTACTGGATCAATTATAGGAGACACATGAGGTGTAGGCACTTGCTCTGGAATATCCTCTTGCTCTTGAATAGGAGACTTTTGAGATTGAGTAAAGTCTGATTCAGCTGTGGGAAGTAATTCAATGACTATAGGTTCTGTTGAGATCAGAGATTCCTGACCCCCTTCCTTAGCTGCTGCTTCCAGAGTTTCTTCAGAGTGTGATGATACACTTACAGCCCTCCTGGCTCTTTGCTTCTTAAGTCTCTTTGCTGAAGTTGAGACTTTGGGAGCTTCTTCATCAGTATTTAGCTTTCTAAGCCTTTTGAGGGGCCTAAAACTCCCAGTTTCAGTATCTTTCTGAGAAGAGATCTTCTCAGCTTCTACAACAACAGGTTCTGATATTGGAACCTGTTCCTCATTATCTGGCTCATCTCTCAGAATAATTCTCCTTCTCTTCTGCTGAGATTGAGGTACAGTCTTTGTCCTCTTGGGTTTTGAAGATGAAGGCTTCACATGATGTGCTAAAGGTTGAGGTTGAGATGACTGTGTTGGTTTGTAGTAAGTCCTGATAGATGGTTGAGTTGGTTGAGGTTGAAAAGCTTGAGGTTGGTGAGAGATGGTATGTTCTGATGGCTGTTGAGTTGGCCGTGATGTGTTGGTGGATTGAACATCAGGGTAAACAGATGTGTATATTTGTGGATCAGTATTTACCAAGATTTGTTTTACTGACTGAGGAATCTGTAAGGGTCTCTGCACTTGTTTCTTAATGTCAGCATTTAACAAATCATTAAAAGCCCTTTTTTCAAGCTTAAAGGGTGGAATTAAATCACTGGTAGGTTGGGGTTCATTAACACAACAGAAAGTATATATAAGCTGACAAAATCTAGCAAAGTATACTACATTTCTATCCTCTATCATCCTATCCCCTATGAAACCTAGCACATCACTTGCAAAATCAAAATGAGTTTGATGAATAAGGGCAAACCCGATTTGTTGACTCATGATGGGAATAGCATTAAAGTTGGAGCACTTATTGGCGAATGCCTTAGTGATACAATCAAAGAAAAAGCTCCATATCTGTGACGCCCTCCAAACCCGGGGTCTAGATTTGGGGGTCACTCGCCAATAAACCAAAATAAAATAATCACAGCGGAATAATATAATGAATACGACCCCTTTACCTGCACTGGATCGATCACAGGTTATAGTATGGAACAGGCACTACTACAAATCAAGTGTTATTACAAACCATAGTCTAATTAGTTTTACAACTTATTCAAATTTTATTACAAACCTCTAGACTAATTAAGTATCCCAAACTGTCTACCTGGAAACACACCAACTATTTACAAACACATAACCTCTGGTCAGACCTGGAACTTAAGCTTGCCCTGGCCTAGCTGAAAGAATCAAGATAAGAAACAAGTATGAGCGAAAGAAATGCTCAGCAAGTAGTAAATAACTTATGATTTGGAATAACAACAGTATATCTGATGAACAAAACCAACTACAATAATTGAGCAGTATCAAAACTGATATAAATTTGATAATAAACAACATTTGCAATATATTATGTTTTGGGATTGGAATCCTCGAACGACGGTGTGTTGCCGCCGGTGATCAGCCGCGGAGCAACACCGGTATGCCGAAACATATCCAACTAAACAAAAGGTACCCAAGGCACATATTGGCCTAGCAAGGTGTTATATCCTGTATAACACATAGCTCACACTGGACCGCCGCCACGGCCTCTTACGCAACCATCCAACCCATAAAACCATTTTCCGTCAAAGGAGTCGAATCAAATGACATCCTTAACCACATAACTCCCCATTTCTCATGGTCCGGAGTTTTCTCAACAACCAATGGCGAAATAACCAGAACAATTAGTTATTCGCTAGTCTCAATTCAAAGCTTCACTGTATAGAGTAAGTTATAGCGAAATGTAAAAATATTTAACTATTCTGAACTTAGAATAGTAGAGAAATTGAAAGAATAAAGTTCAGAGTCAATATCGATTGAATGATAAATGAAGATATAGGTACTTGCATAATATAATTCAAAATAAACGTCACTTGAACAATAAGTGAAGGGATACTTGCCTGGTATGCTCAATAATCTCTTACTTTAACTCTGTTTCTATCTGCTGGCTACTATCTCCGTCTAACACTTGACTGCGCTCCTTGCTACTTGATTCTATAAACAAAAGGACTATCTTAATTGACAGATCTAAACTCAATCGACGTAACTATACGTCTTGACATCTACCCGATCGTTTATAACTAGCATGGCATTTTAAAATTATAACAGATAGCATGTATATCACGTAACACGTAATCATGGCATTTATATAACACGTACTCACATATTTTATGTAACACATAAGTCAAATCATTAAGGGGTACGTCTCAGTGCGTTCAGAATGAAAATTAGGTCAATATTAGCATTTACCGATCAAATACCGACTTAAACTGATACACAAATCAAATGACATTGCAATACAAAAGAAATTAGGTCTCAAAAGTATTTTTATTAAAAGCGCAATATTTTTCTGAATCTGTACGCGTTCGTTTCGTATTAAACGGACAAACGGTTGATTTATTATGAATTTTTGAACATTTTTCGGAATAAAACGGGTTTCCGAATCATTTAATAATTAAATAATAAGGCTCGAACACTCAAAAATAATTTTATAAAAATTATCGAGCTTAGAAAATAATTTAAAATAATATTTTAAAGCTCGAGACTATTTTTCAGAATTTTTAAATCAATTTTAAATAATTAAATCCAATTAAATAATCAATTAAAATTAATTAATAACTAATTAAATTAATTAACCAACTAATATTTAAATTAATTGACTAATTAAATAATTAATTATCAACTAAAATTAATTAACTAAATAATTTTGATTTATTTTTGAATTAAAATAAATTTTCAGAATTAAATTAATGAATTTCAAAATAAAAATAAATTTTCAGAAATTAAAATAGGATTTTTGAATTATTTTAAAACAGAAAATTACAGAAACAGACTTATGGAAATTGGTTTGGGGAAAAATGGATTGAAATCGGGTCGGAAATTGGGTTAAAAACGGGTCGAACCGGGTCGTCAAGAAACCCAAGAACAAGCCGGAAATCCGCAGATTCCGGCGAGTCTTCCGGGTTCCGGCGAACGCCGTTCACCCTTCTGTGTCCCGATTTTGCAATTCTTTTCAATACAGAAATGATTCACAGTCGTATCAGCAACACAAACACAAGAATCATCTTCACAAACGATCCAAAGATCGACAACTCCGGCAGAAACCACCATTAACGCCGGTGGTTTCTTCGAGTTTTCCGGCAAAACTCGACTGAATCATTCCCGAATTCAAACACTACAATTTTGTACGTAATTCGACTAGAAATCATCATATAAAACTACTTATAACATCAAAACAATCAAACAATCATCAGAATTCAAAACCCCAATTTCGAATCATGAACCCTAAAACCGATTTTCAAATTTAACAACTGTTAGAACGATTTGATGATATAAAATGATAGAGAATCATCTGTGATTCATTTTGGTTATTCATACTTGTGATTTGGTGTTCAATAACACCTTCAAAATTGACTTTGATTCTTGAAATTCTCCAAGAACACCAAGAACACATATTCAAGAAATTTTCAGAAATTAAAACCTTAATTTCTATATGATATTGAACTCTATTTTTGACGTATAATATACCAAATTGACCAGAAAAACATGCTCTACAACATGGAAGCATCAAATCACATCAACAACATCAAGAACAAAATTCATCATTTAATTATCAAATAATTCGAATATAAATAATAAATAAGAAAATTACTGTGATTTCTGGGCAGAAACTGATGATTGATTCAGAAAGAAGATTTCGAGAGCTTCGTTTTGATATGCTGCACGCCCGAATCGGAGTTCGATAACGCCTTCGTTCGTGTGTTTGATTCTCGGAAACGTTTCGGTTTTCTCGGGTTTTTCTCTGTATTTACGGTGTTTTAACTGGTTGCAAATGAAAAACGGAATAAACGAAATAAGAAATAGGCTATTTATATTTATGGAATATTGGATCGTTCTGGATCGTTTTGGATCATTTTGGATCGTTAAATTAGTTGCTTAGCCGCTAAGTAACTGCAATAACGATCCGATTCAATACTAAAATTGGATAATTATCAAAACCGGGCTTTTTATAAAACACCATATACGAACATAACGTAAAAAATATCCCGTCTTCCGAAAATACGGGTTTTATTGATTACCGAAATAACTATCGTATCGAAAATATTGCGCCGGGCCGCGCACGGGTCAAACCGTAATCCGGATCGAAAAAGTCAAAACACGGAAAATGTCCGGAATTACCAGATTAGGTTAGGAAGGAGTTTTCGGAAGAGTTTCGGGTTGTAAAAACGTAAAACGGTTGAAGTTTGGAAGATTCCCGGCTTTATAAAATAATTTTATAATTATTCTGAAAATAATTAATAATTCATAAATCATTATAAAATCATATAACATTCCAAAAATTACCAGAAAAATACCACAATTATCTATATTTTATTCTGGACATATAAAAATTCAAATATTCAAATAATGTCACATATAACATTCAGATATCTATTCTACTTTTCAGATAATTCACCAAAAATTCACATAAAATCACATAAACAATTCCAAATAATAATAATAATATTTGAAAATATATGGGATATTACAATCTACCCCCCTTAACAGGATTCTGTCCTCAGAATCAGCCTAGGAAAACAAATAAGGATACTTGGATTGCATTTCGCTTTCCAACTCCCAAGTCGACTCTTCAACCTTGGGATTCCTCCACAAGACTCGCACTAAAGATACCGACTTATTCCTTAGTACTCTTTCTTTCTTATCTAAAATCTGCACTGGTTGCTCATCAAAAGATAAATCTGGTTGGATCTCGATTGGCTCGTATTCTATTACATGGTTCGAATCAGGCAAATAATGCTTCAACATTGACACGTGGAACACGTTGTGAATATGTTGCATGTGAGGGGGTAACGCTAATTCGTAAGCAACCTTTCCCACACGCTTCAAAATCTCAAAAGGGCCAACATAACGCGGACTCAGCTTTCCTTTCTTCCCAAATCTTGATAAACCTTTCCAAGGAGAAACTTTTAATAACACTGCCTCTCCAACTTCAAATTCCATATCTTTTCTGGTAGGATCAGCATATTTGCGTTGACGATCTTGAGCTGCTGTTAGTCTTTTCCGAATGAGTTCTATTTTCTCCTTCGTCTGTTGGATCAATTCTGGACCCAAAATTTTTCTTTCACCAACTTCTTCCCAACATATTGGAGATCTGCATCTTCTACCGTATAAAGCTTCGTAAGGCGGCATTCCAATACTGGCATGATAGCTGTTGTTGTAGGAGAATTCAACTAATGGCAAATGCTCGTCCCAACTACCTTCAAAATCTAGTGCACATACCCTTAGCATATCTTCAATAGTCTGAATCGTTCTTTCACTTTGACCGTCTGTCTGCGGATGATACGCGGTACTCATGTTCAGCTTCGTTCCGAGACAATCTTGAAAACTTCTCCAAAATCTTGAGTTAAATCGAGGATCTCGGTCTGAAACTATGGATACTGGAACTCCGTGTCTTGTCACAATTTCTTTAAGATATAACCGTACCAATTTATCCATTGAAAATCTCTCGTTGATAGGAAGAAAATGCGCCGACTTCGTCAATCTGTCGATAATAACCCAAATAGCATCATGATTCGCCCTGGTCCTTGGTAATCCAACTACGAAATCCATCGCTATATGCTCCCATTTCCATTCTGGAATGTCCAATGGTTGTATCAGTCCACTGGGCCTTTGATGTTCCGCTTTGACTCGCTGGCAAGTATAACACTTACTTACCCATTCTGCAATTTCCTTCTTCATGCTTGGCCACCAAAAGTTTTCTCTTAAGTCTCTATACATCTTCGTACTCCCGGGATGAATTGAATATCTAGAGTTGTGAGCGTCTCGAAGAATTTCATCTTTCAGCTCGGCTACATTGGGTATCCATATTCTGGAAGAAAATCTTAATATCCCTTTATCATCCTTTTGACTCCCTATTTCTTCTCCTGTCAAACTGTCTCGTTCATGGCTCATTACTTTTTCCTGACATCTTCTTATCTTCTCTAATAATTCTGGTTGAAAAGACATTGCACACAATACCTCTGTAGACATACTTGGAATATTAACCTCTATTTCCAGCTTCTCAAATTCCCTGATTAATTCCTCAGATGAAGTTATCATGTTTAACCTTTCTTTTCTGCTCAGAGCGTCGGCCACCACATTTGCTTTGCCTGGATGATAGTTAATAGTACAGTCGTAATCCTTGATTAGTTCTAGCCATCTCCTCTGCCTCATGTTCAATTCCTTCTGAGTAAAGATATATTTTAAACTCTTGTGGTCCGTGTAGATCTCGCACTTCTCCCCATAAAGATAATGCCTCCAAATCTTCAATGCAAATACTATGGCTGCCAATTCCAGATCATGCGTTGGATACTTTCTCTTCGTGTGGTTTCAATTGTCTTGAAGCGTAAGCTATCACCTTGTCATGCTGCATCAAAACACATCCTAATCCTTTGTACGACGCGTCACTGTAGATCACAAAATTTCCTTGTTCATCTGGCAAGACTAGCACTGGAGAAGATACTAATCTATTCTTTAATTCCTGGAAACTTTCTTCGCACTTCTCATCCCATTCAAATTTCTGATTCTTCCTGGTAAGCTTTGTCAATGGCGTAGCTATCTTTGCAAAATCTTGCACAAATCTTCTGTAGTAACCTGCCAATCCCATGAAACTTCTTACTTCCGTTGGTGTTTTTGGCCTCTCCCAGTTGATTATGGCTTCAATCTTTGCTGGATCCACTTCCACTCCTTTATTGCTAATCACGTGCCCAAGAAATCGTACTTCTTTTAACCAAAATTCACACTTGGAAAACTTTGCGTATAACTTCTCATGTCGCAGTATCTCCAGAACTATCCTCAAATGTTCTACATGCTCCTCTTCTGTTTTAGAATAGATCAAGATGTCGTCTATAAACACGATCACGAATTTATCCAAATACTTCTTAAATACTCGATTCATTAGATCCATGAAAGCTGCTGGTGCGTTGGTTAATCCAAATGCCATCACTAGAAACTCATAATGCCCATATCTGGTTCTAAATGCGGTCTTCGGAATGTCTTCAGGCTTGATCTTTAGTTGATGATATCCAGATCTTAAATCAATCTTAGAAAACCATACAGCGCCTCTCAATTGGTCAAACAAATCATCGATCCTTGGTAACGGATACTTGTTCTTAATGGTTAGCTTATTCAGTTCTCGATAGTCGATACACAATCGCATACTCCCATCCTTCTTCTTGACAAACAGTACTGGTGCGCCCCATGGGGATACACTGGGTCTTATCACTCCTTTCTCTAAAAGATCTTGCAGCTGAGTTGCCAATTCTTTCATTTCCACTGGTGCCATCCGGTACGGAGCTTTAGAAACTGGTTCTGTTCCGGGTGCTAGATCAATCGCAAACTCAATTTCTCTGTCGGGAGGTAATCCTGGTAGATCGTCTGGAAAAACATCTGAAAATTCGTTGACAACTTGGAATCGCTTCTAGTGCTTGGAACTTCCTTGCTGGTGTCTATCACATGGGCCAAATATGCTTCGCAATTCTGACGCAATAACTTTTTCACTTGAGCGATCGTTAAGAACTTCTTCTCTTGCTTATTTCCTCGGAATATCACCTTCTTCTTATTATCCAAGGTCTGAAGTCTCACTTTCCTATTCTTACAATCAATCTGGGCGTTATTTTCTGACAACCAATCCATTCCTAAAATAACATCAAATTCTCCCAACTTAAAAGGTATTAAGTCGGCATAGAAATGATGTCCTCCTATCTTAATATCGCACTTCGGGCACACTCGGTCGACGGAAACTTGATCCTTATTGGCTAACTCTATCATTAATGCTTGTTCTAACAACTTAACTTCACAATGCAGTTTATCGACAAAACTTTGAGAAATAAATGACCTCGTAGCTCCAGAGTCAAATAAAACTTTAGCATCTATGGAGTTGACTGGAAGCGTACCTGCCACCACGTCTGAACTCTGAACAGCATCCTTCATAGTCATATTGAATGTCCTAGCCTTCGGCTGGTCCTTTGTTGGTGGTCCTTCAATCCTTGGCACATTAGCAGTTGGTTCAATTGTCTGGCAGTCCCTGGCAATATGCCCCATCTTTCCACATTTAAAGCACACTGTCCCTGATCTCTGAGCTGTAGCCTGACTTCGACACTCATTAGCATAGTGTCCCTTCTGATTGCACTTATAACACAACACATTAGCCTTACAAATCCCAAAATGCCGTCTACCACAAAATTTGCACTCTGATGCAGGTGGACGATTGGGTATCTGCTGATTTGAATTCTGAAAACGGTTGCCTTGTCCTCCATTTCCTGATTGTGGTCTCTTGAATCCCACATTCCTATTACCCTGAAATCCTGGCCTTTTGTTGAAATGGCCCTGAAAATTACTTGACTGCTGACCTCCCTCTGAGGTTTCCATTTTCCTTTTCTTCCCATCATTTCCTTTCTGAGACATATCACTCCTACTCTCAATCACCATTGCCTTCTGAACCATTGCCACATATGAAGTCAATTCAAACATGGCCACTCTGTTCTGAATCCAAAACTTCAATCCCTGTTCAAATCTTCTGGCTTTCTTTTCATCTGTATCAACCTGGTCTGGCACAAACCTTGCTAACTCAGTAAACTTAGCCTCGTACTCAGCCACAGTAAGATCACCCTGGGTCAGATTCAAGAACTTAATCTCCATTTGATTCTTCATATACCTCGGGAAATATTTTTCCAGGAACAACTCTGTGAATCTCTCCCAAGTTATAAACTCACCTCCTTCCAATGCTCGCGTGGATTCCCACCAATAGTTCGCCTCGCCCTTCAAAAAGTAACTTGCAAACTTGGTCTTCTGCTCAGCTCCTGCTCCGACCAATTCAAAAGCCTTTTCCATTTCCTTGAGCCATGCATTGGCTTCCACAGGATCAGCACTTCCCTTGAACTCAGGTGGCTTCACTGCTTGAAACTGCTTAAAAGTCACTACAGATGGTGCTGCTCGCTGCTGCTGTTGCTGCTGCGTAAGATGTAACATCTGCTGCTGCATTAGTCCCAACATCTGGATAATCGCTGGATCTGTACGACTCTCGGTACTACCCTCTCCTGAATTATTCCTTCTCTTTGGAGCCATTATTCTGGTAAGAAACAAGCAATATATATAATAATCTGTCAAGCATTGTGTCAAATATGTAGCAATTCCTTAGCATATTAAAGTTTGCAAACACTATCTCTTCTCAAAATATCATAAACTTGCTACCATATTAACACAAGCGACATGATTATCACATAATCCTGCTTATTATCTCAAGAATAATAACACAAAGAAAATTTACCCCGAATTATCCAAACTTTTAAAATCCTCTCTTGAAATCTTAACTAAACCAACAAAATAGCAGGGCAATGACACAAGGCCTAAAGCTAAACGCAAAACAGGAAACCTAACAACTTAACTATAACCCAATCCAACATCCTAAATTTAATCCTATAAAAGCTAAACTACACGCGCCTATCTTATGTGATCTTCCTATGACTCATCTATGACAATCCTACGCCTGTTTCAGTGACTATAACTTGTAGCTCTGATACCAACCTGTGACGCCCTCCAAACCCGGGGTCTAGATTTGGGGGTCACTCGCCAATAAACTAAAATAAAATAATCACAGCGGAATAATAAAATAAATACGACCCCTTTACCTGCACTGGATCGATCACAGGTTATAGTATGGAACAGGCACTACTACAAATCAAGTGCTATTACAAACCATAGTCTAATTAGTTTTACAGATTATTCAAATTTTATTACAAACCGCTAGACTATCCAAGCGTCCCAAAACAGCCTACCTGGAAACACACCAACTATTTACAAACACACGACTTCTGGTCAAACTTGGAACTTAAGCTTGCTCTGGCCTAACTGAAAGAATCAAGATAAGAAACAAGTATGAGCGAAAGAAATGCTCAGCAAGTAGTAAATAGCTTATGATTTGGAATAACAACAGTATATCTGATGAACAAAACCAACTACAATAATTGAGCAGTATCAAAACTGATATAAATTTGATAATAATAAACAACATTTGCAATATATTATGTTTTGGGATTGGAATCCTCGAACGACGGTGTGTTGCCGCCGGTGATCAGCCGCGGAGCAACACCGGTATGCCGAAGCATATCCAACTAAACAAAAGGTACCCAAGGCACATATCGGCCTAGCAAGGTGTTATATCCTGTATAACACATAGCTCACACTGGACCGCCGCCACGGCCTCTTACGCAACCATCCAACCCATAAAACCATTTTCCGTCAAAGGAGTCGAATCAAATGACATCCTTAACCACATAACTCCCCATTTCTCATGGTCCGGAGTTTTCTCAACAACCAATGGCGAAATAACCAGAACAATTAGTTATTCACTAGTCTCAATTCAAAGCTTCACTGTATAGAGTAAGTTATAGCGAAATGTAAAAATATTTAACTATTCTGAACTTAGAATAGTAGAGAAATTGAAAGAATAAAGTTCAGAGTCAATATCGATTGAATGATAAATGAAGATATAGGTACTTGCATAATATAATTCAAAATAAACGTCACTTGAACAATAAGTGAAGTCAGGGATACTTGCCTGGTATGCTCAATAATCTTTTACTTTAACTCTGTTTCTATCTGCTGGCTACTATCTCCGTCTAACACTTGACTGCGCTCCTTGCTACTTGATTCTATAAACAAAAGGACTATCTTAATTGACAGATCTAAACTTAATCGACGTAACTATACGTCTTGACATCTACCCGATCGTTTATAACTAGCATGGCATTTTAAAATTATAACAGATAGCATGCATATCACGTAACACGTAATCATGACATTTATATAACACGTACTCACATATTTTATGTAACACATAAGTCAAATCATTAAGAGATACATCTCAGTGCGTTCAGAATGAAAATTAGGTTAATATTAGCATTTACCGATCAGATACCGACTTAAACTGATACACAAATCAAATGACATTGCAATACAAAAGAAATTAGGTCTCAAAAGTATTTTTATTAAAAGCGCAATATTTTTCTGAATCTGTACGCG